>NC_073350.2:33752500-33902500 GCF_027580225.2 Misgurnus anguillicaudatus | reverse complement strand
GAGACAACAATGCGCGCTTGCCTATTACACACATCACATGGACAGCACACAAAAATTTTTAAATATAAAAAATAAAGGATTAAAATGTAAAAGATTATTATTGAGTCTCTTGGACATAAATGAAGAGTGATTACGAGACGTTATAAGGCGTAAAGAGCTGCTTCACCTGTAGCCTGCTAAGTAATTTAAGGTTTTGCTTTAAACAAATGCAAATATTGCATTTATTTAGAAATGTTTTTTATTTTTTTAATTTCTACCCTACAGATTTATTGTCTAGAATGACTTTGTACCTCTGGATATGGTGAGATGAGAACCTTTTTTACGTAATGCTCTTCAAAACACTCACAGCGCTGTCCGAGTGCTGAAACGTTTCAGCTCTCAAAACGTTTCAAAATTCTTTATCTCCTGTTTGTTACAAATAAAGTATTTTTAGAGTACAAACCTTTTTTTTTGCATATTTGTAAATTATTCTTTGATTACACTGATCATGTAGGCTATCCATACATTTACAGCAATTAAAGCCTGCTAATTGTACTTCCATGACTGAAAGAAAATTACTTTTAAAAAGAAACTAAAGGTTTTAATACAAAAAATAAAAATTTTAAGACAAATAAAAACAATGCAATTTTTTAACATTAATCTTAAACAGGTGGTGTTCTTCCTCTGCTTAGTTTTTCAGTTTACAAATTCCACCATCTAAATAGGGAATCGGCATGGCGCGAGCGCAACTGGCTTTTTAAAGGGGATGGGAGATGAGACTCTCATTGGTTTATTGCATGTTATTCCCAAAACACACCCATTACTTATTAAGAGAATAAGAACAACCATTTTAGACTGTGTGCTAGGCGCACAAACCATTTTTCTAAAAGTGGATTTGGACACAACGTTTTAGACTGTGCGGCATAAGCTTTAGACCACGTGCTTAGATGATTAAAATATGTTGTTTCATTAAATGTTGATGTGTGTAATTTTATGTTTAAATGCTTTCTACCAACCAAAACACTGAGCTAAAAGATTTATTTTTAATTCAGCCTTAAGAGTTAAAAATGTTTTATGTTGAAACTAACATTTTGATTTTGGCAGACTTCTGTATTTTGGCAAATCTGAGCAAAATCATACAGTTGAAATCTGTAGGTGAGAAACAGTGGCTTTCCATGAAATAACAATGCAAGAAACCTCCAAAATCATCCACCTGACAAAAACACAGTTTGTGAAAATAAGATATGATCAAGGACCTTAAGTAAGCACAATGTATCCTTCACAAATTAAATATGCCATCACCCCTAGGTCCATATGCTAAGAAACAGAATAACAATGTTTTTCAATGCTACATCAATTATGCTTGATGTTTAAAAGGATCCTGACTTTGGAAGTTTCAAAAAACAACCATGCATAAAACATCACAAATTGATTGCATAAGCAATCTCTGTGCTCCAAGGCATAAGATAACACATGTATTACAAAGAGAGGTGTAAACTATGTTACGCATAACAAGAAGTGCATACGTCGTGACAGCAGCCATGATGGAGCAGCGAGATAAAGCCAAACCAGATGTAATGCTGTTTATTTCCCAGTGAGCAATATCAACTCAACTCAGCGTACATCATTAACTAAGTGTAATCCCACACGGGCGCACGCTTACGCAACAGATTTGATTTCGGTAGTTAACCGAGCGCCATCACTTTCACATCCGTCCCGTTTTCGCAAACGCAACCCGAGAAAAACTTTCTAAAGAGGAAAATAAACGCCTCAGCATCTCCTGAGGCGTCGCTCGTCTTTCAAAAGATAAAAGCGGAAAAAAAATTGCAAACAAATGTTCTACTGAAAACAGCCATAATTATCTCGGTGTAAAGGCATTTCACACACTGGCAGGGAGGTGTGTGTGTGTGTGTGTGCAGACTATTTTGAGCTGCTAGCAGTTTAATGAGAGGACCGCTGCCAACACACACAAACTAATGCTAAACAGTCCAAGTCAAGAGTGAATGTGAACCCTAAAGATAATTCTGAAAGGGCCATTCGTGTTAAAAATGGGTGTCAGGTGAACACAAATGGCTAAACAGCCATTAAATGTGTCACTTAGGTTCAGTGTGATTATCACATGTCCATGCTAGTTATATACTGTAGCACCTTCACCTGTTTTTGTGAAATATGTCAGATATAGCAAAACAAATAACAAAAAGTTTCCAAAAAGTGTTTGCCTGTAGTTAGAAAATCTTAACTTAGTCAGAGCAGATGTCATATTTCATTTAAGACCTACAGAAAATTAGGTTGTGTGGGTGAAAGTATACTTCACAAAAATTCCCAGTGTAGTTGATAATTTTATCACTTGAAACTAGAGGTCTTCTGGTCTAAAAGTTTCACACGTGCGTGCCTCGAACACAGGTTGGGTATAATGTTAGTGGTCGATGGTCTCAGGTAATTTTAAATAAATGCGTTTTGCATCGAGTCCTTTTCCAACCCCTACTGTGTTTGCCAATTGCCAATAGCGCTTGCTACATCGTGTGGCTGGAGGTAGGTTAATTTTCATTGAGCCAGACCTGTCAATTAATTTTGAATTCACATTTTAGTGGGTTACCTCAAATAACAAATGAAAATAAATGGAGCAGCGGACCGAATTGTTTGCGAGGCCACCGAGATTTGTTTCTGTTTGACTGGTGCGTGCCATGCGGGACTCCAGACACATCAGTGCCGTTTACATTCGGGTCCAGTTGGGTTAAAAATTTGCCACTGGGTCAGGTCGCACTCGGGTCTAATTTTCTCGGGTTTGTCTCAGGTCTTTCTTTTTAAAAAAATATGTATGCACGTCAAGGTAGGATAAAAAGTGATTCGGGTCATTTCGGGTCAGGTACATTTCTTTGGACCCGAGAAGACATTTACTTGTGACAGTAAATTCTTATTTATGAAAATGCAAATTATTCCCTGCCTCTACTTAGTCAGACAGCTCGGACCACAAATATGAATATGCAAATTAGTCTCACCTCTACTCAATTGCACAGCTCAGACCATAGATATAAATGGGTGATTCTCACGAAACCATTGAAACGCCACGGCACTAATGATTTTAGCTTTAAAATGTGTAATATAGTAACATTAAAAAGCATCAGAATTAACACAATACTGTGTTCTACCTTGCACAATGTGTGATTTCAACATAAGAATTTATAATTGTAAATTTTATCTCATTTTCTGTTGAAATTCTCATTACCGCAATGTGTCCGGCTGTGTTTGAACATGCGTTATGTTGTAATTTAATCAAATTAACACAAAAATATTAAGAAAAAAAATAAATGGATGTTTTGCTAGACTACTTTAGATGACAGAAAAAATATTTACTGAATATTCATGTATAATAATAATGAAGAAAAATTAGGAAAATGATGTGTCCATGCCTGATGTTCTCATCCTCCGCAACACTTTTTGAGAACAGTTTAAGCACACATACAGAATTTTAATAAAGTTTGATTTTGAGTGACCAAGCACATGGACCAGTTACTTCAAGATGGGTACCAGGTAAGATCATTTTTTTTACAGTTAATTTGAAATATTGTCTTGTCAGAATGCTTACACGACATTTTGATTATCATTACCGCAACAGATGCTTATTAAATGTTAATTTAATTATTAGAAGCATAAATACTTTGATTTTAAATGCATGTGCAGAATCTCCAAATTATGTTCTTTCAGGTTTGTCATGTCATTTTGAAAATATGTCAATGTTGATGTTTTCTGACTGTTGCGGTAATGAGATTTTTTAGGACAAATTTTTTAAATTATGTTACAAAAAGTGTTAAATGATAAGTAAAAGTTTTTAAATTAATGTTCCCATTTACTCCAGACTTTGTTTTTCAATGTCTGCTGGGAAAAAAGTACATTTAAGCAATTTTTACATTTTAATGCTTGACATTTTTAAAACCAAGTTTTCGTGAGAATCACCCACATAGATCACATATTTCAGACACTGCTTAGTTCAGTTTCACAATGCGTACGTGAACAGCACTAATGTTTTTTGCACTGATGTTAACAGGTTTCACGTGTGAGCATCACAGCTGAGCTGAGCTGAAGCAGCAGTGATGCAATCTTTTCAGCACTGAGTCTCCACGCGTTCAACTGTGTTTATGTAACTGGTTGCATGTTTGTGACGTAAGAAACCAAGCTAATTTTAACTATGGGAATGAGACTGAGACAATGGTGTTGAATGATGACTTTGGACATGGTTTGTCTTAAAGCATATTAAAAACACCACATTATCACCAAAGGGGGACTTTAATATGATGTACTGTTGTGTAACAATGTGCTTAAACTTAAAAATAAAGATGCTACATGATGCCATTTTTGGTTGAATGGTTCCAAACAAATTATTAAAGTCGCAATGAAATTGAAATGAAAAACTGTCATTTGATTTGTAATATTGTGGTATTTATACAAATTACTTACTGTATCTGTGAGCTTTATTATTATTATTATTTATTTAATTTTTTTTATTAATGTGCCCTCATAATCTTTAACCAAAAACACATTTTATCATTTACATTAACAATCACAAATTATATGTAATTTGTCATTGTTTTGGTCATGACTGCTTTGACGCACTAAATCTCAAAATTAAATAAGATCGCTGAACTTAGCCGGGGCTTCATAGGCAGGATCACATTTGTTATTTTTAAGGTTTAGTTATGGGAAATGTTTTTTGTTATATCTTTGTATAATGTTCTGTACATCGTGGCTTTAAACAAATGTTTATACTGCCTTTCAATTTAACTTAAAGAAGATAAAAATGCAACATCAGTTTCGTCTTCGTTCATCGCTTGATAAGTTTTGGTCACTTTATCAGAAAGATGTTGCTGGGTGCTGCTTGTGAAAGAAAATAAAGTTAACCATTTGTTGACTACCTGTTCTGGTCTCCCTCACAACCCATGCACACACAGATGAATAGACTATCAATCGAAAATTGAATCGAGAATGGAATATGTAAATCCTTAACCTCTAGTTATTTCCATTCTTGGGTCAAAAAGGGACAAACTTAATCTCCTGGGTTGTTTTAAGCCATTGTTGGGTCAAATATAAAAAATTAACCCATTGGTTAGGGTTGTCCTGTTTTTACCTGATGTTGGGTTAAAAAAAGAACCCAGCATTTTTATTTTAAGGGTTCTTTAGATGTTAACGTCCTTTATGGAACCATACAGCCAAAAATGGGGCTTCTATACAATAAAAGTTTTATAAAAAATTTAACTGTGCACAAAACATGTTTTTACCTCTGATTGTTACTCTCATTCGCCAGACGACACACCCACTGCTGATTACAACATCAACACAAACTAAATCACTGATGCTTTGCAACTATTTGCATTTTTCCAAACCACTCAATAACTGTGGTATAAATTATTCCAGATAAACACGGCCCTAAAGTACAAATAAAAACAAATCTACAGTTTGATCAGATGGCCTAGCACTCAAAAAAATGATCCAAAAATGATCCAGACAGTAGCCTACTTTTTAAAAGGGTCCTAATATGTGGCATTTTGGTACAGATATGTTAGTAATATGCACTCTTTGGTATCGATATGTTCCTTTGAGGTGAACTCTTTTTAGGAATAACACAGACTGATAAAACATATGCACATAAGCTGCTTTGGATAAAAGCATCTGACAAATGCGTAAATGTACAAGCAATTAGCACTCTATCCCTCATAAAAATTCATCTGCACTGAATTAAATATTGACTGGACTGAGGTCTTGTTAGCATGATATGAAGCCAATACAAACTGTAGTTTGTTGCCATTGTCAACCATTACTTATCATTTACATTTGGCATGGGAGAAGCAGCAAAGATTCACAGCCGAAAGCAGTAAAATACGGTAGACACTTTTTATTGTCTCTAGACAATGTTTGTTGAATAAAGACATACAGGGTTAATGAAAGAACATCCGTCTATTTTCACACAGAAGCGTCTGCCTTTTATCTCTTTTGTTCCTCGACTTAAAATAAGAAGAATCAATTTAAAGCTCTTTTACTAACTGTGGAAGCTGTATAATTCAAAGGGCAGCTGATGCTTGTGTTGTCTTTCATCCTCTGTATCTCCCTGTTCATTGTGAAACCCAGAGCCGGCCCTGACGGGCCACAGGGACGAGGCGGATTAGGGAACAGACGCCGAGATGTTCAGACAGACGAGAGAGATTATTTAAAGTAAAGAAAGACACAGTCGTGATCCTCATATAATCCTGTCATATACATTTACTCTGCAAGTCCTAATGCAAAGATCTGATGTAATGAGACATATAAGACATTAAACTCATTTGTACACATACACCTTATAGCAGATAGTTTTGCTTAAGATTTCATACAAACACAACTGCAAGTTCATTGCTAATATTTAACATTTTCTATGTGAGCTGATAAGATTGCTATTCTACAAACAATTATATGGTTAGTTCTGTTTTGTCTGCCATTGCTTACTAACATAGTTGAAATCAAAAGGTCTCTTTGAGATTTTGGCCTTAAGATACAGTTCAAGTCTCGCATAAGTCATTGTCAACATTTTTCACCCATATTCCATTAAAAAATCTCTCAAAATCAATGTGAAGAAAAAGAGAAGTAGAAGGAAGAGTTATACGGTTCAATTTAGTACTTTAAAATAAGGAGATTAAATCATTAATCCTGCATATGACCAAAAGCAAAGATATTACATAAAATAAGATCAAAAACTGCTATATTGGGACAATGCAATGCTCAATATGGCTGTTCTAAAACTAATCCATATACAGTTATTAAATGTCTTCACAAGAGAAGCAATGAGTTTTTGTTAGTAAAAAATTAATTTGTTTCTCTTCTGAGGGACGCAAGTTCAAAATATGTGTTCATTGCATCATGTGAAAAATTTAATGCATTTCTTTTATCATAAATCCCTTCGAAGCTACTGCAGCAGGCACGTATTTTGACATAACACGTGATGCATGTAAATTCGCATCGTGTGCCCTCAAAAAAGAAGTCACTGGCAACATTGAAACTTTATGCCATGACAAGCTATGATGGCTTGATGGTGAAAATAATATGGGCTAATTTTCATTTTGGGGTGAACTATTCCTTTAACTGATGCACTGTGCGAATAAAAGGTATAAAACTGCACCCTTTCTATGGCTGGGGTTAGGGCTGCACGATTAATCGGGGAATCATGTTCTCGATTCATACATAAATGCGATCTTCTTTCTAAATGATGGTGTAACGTGGCTACAGGAGGCGTAGTGATATTACGCACTGCCCAAAAATAGTCTCGAGTAGCCAGACCTTCAAGACTGAAGGTCTGGTGTTTTTTCGTTGCTTTTTCTGGACAAAGCCCGCCCACGAGCTGTTTGACCGACACCAAAGTTTGTTTCGTCTAGCGTCACGTTTTGAACTCCCCACAATAACGAGCCAGCTAGCAACAAGTCAGTTATTAAAATAACCACCCGCAACCAAATAGCATCTAAATAAACAACATTACTTACCATAGAACAAAGTTGTGCACTTCATCGACAGCCAAAGCAATGAGACGCTCCTGTTAAACGTCTGTTTGAAGCATATCTCTCCACTTTTTAACACCTACAAGCAATTCGGGAGAACCAAACTTTTTTGCACACTCCACTAACTGCCTCAAGCAAAACTCTTGGACGTCTTTTAGAGAGTCTATGCTGCGAACTTTGCATATTTTTGAGGATCCAATGTTTAGCTGATCATAATAACTAGTCATTATTATCCACGTGAACACGACTGATTCTCTTCCTCAATGGAACGTCAGAGCTTTGTTTTCCAGGGACCAAAACTAATCGTTACACTCGTGTCTCCTGGGAATCCGGTTTATTTCAACCAATCAAAGACGACTTCGACATTCTCACAGGGTTTCCAGAAAAGTGTACGAAAAACATCAGACGTTTAGCCAACAGTCTGTGGGCGTGACGTCTGAGGCTTAGACTAGTCCCCTTGGTTATTTTTAATAGCTGGGGACTATTTTCGGGCAGTGCGTGATATCATTGCGCTCCTGCAGCTATCTGCCTAGAAAATCGCAACTTTTAATTTTCCGTCGGTCTTAGTACACAATGTAACTACAGAAGAGTTACTTTTTAAATAGGAAAAATACTGAAACTCTTTGGTTATTTTTAGCGCGATTCTAATGGTCTAATCAGATTCAATGGATTATGCTAAGCTATGCTAAAAGTGCTAGCGCCAGACCCGGAGATCAGCTGAATTGATTTCAAAACTGTAAAAATCTAATGTCTAACTCTAGGGGAGCTGGAAAATGAGCATATTTTCAAAAAAGTGGAGTGTCCCTTTAAAGGACACACCCAATAATGGCACATTTTTGCTCACACCTACAAAGTGACAATTTTAACATGTTATAATAAATGATCTATATGATATTTGGAGCTAAAACTTCACATACTCTAGGGACACCAAAGTTTTATTTGATATATTAAAAAAGTCTTATGAAATGTCCCCTTTAATGTTAACATTCTATTGTTTATGTTTAACAGCTTACAGATTTTAAGTTACTCATCTAAAGGGGTCTAAGTAAAAGAGACTTTTAAGACTGTTTTGTTACTTTTAAGTCCAGCACTTTATTATAACTACAAATAACTTTATTAGTCCTCTGTAGCACATTTTCCAATAAATGTTTTGTTGAAAAAATAAGAATCATCTAAGAGATTTGGATCTCATATCTCAAGGACAAAAATCGTGATTCACATTTTAGCAAGAATTGTGCAGCCCATGTTGGTGTGGTACCCTAAGGTTCCATTTTGTTTTACAGGCATACAATATATAATAAAATGTTGTACCTTTTTGGGTACATTACTGTCCTTTAAGGATCTATTGTGTACCTTTAAAGGTACAGTAAAATGTTTTACACGCCTAACATTTAACTGGTACAAAATTGTTCCTTAAAGTACAGAATAGATCCTTAGGGTGTAATATTGTAAAGGTACTAAAATGAACCTTTGAGGGTATCGCCCAAGTGAAAGAAAAGGTACGGTTAAGTGTTACCAGTAAGAAACCTCAAAAGAACAGTCAATAAGATCTTTATGAAGGTCATAGAGATATATTTATCCAAAGGCTGTATGTGCTCTAAGAATGAATGGAGACTTGAATGCATTTTCAGAATATTGAGGTCATCAGCCGCACATACTGTGAAATCTCTTTTGTTATGGCCTCTGAAAATATATCAACTTCACGCAGTGTAACGGAATGATGACATCACGCTTTTATAATGAAGCTTTTATTGTCTCCAAGGTCATCAGAGAAGCAGCAATTGGCCTTGAATGAACGCAGCGTGCATGTGGCGGGCATCACTAATCTGACTTAACCCTTACTGAAATCTCAAAGCATTGACTTCACAGGAGTCTCGCCGGCACAGCTGGTCTTGTTTTTCTTTGCACACCTCACTGTTGGATGCAGATGGAATTTCCACATGAAGAATAAGCACTTGTATTTTTTTAACCTTCTGAACTAATTATGTTTCAGGTATCAAAGTGTGAGGACAATTCAACTCTTTCGGCTCAATTTAAAAGAAGATAAACAAGCTTATTTGTTTTTAATGGCTTTGTAGTTCCTGTTTTATCTTCATCCTATTATGCATGTGTGATTTTTTTAAGCTGCTATGAGAATGCCACGCTGTGAAAAATTTAAATAGAAATGTTTACAGTTTGAAGTGCCATAATAGGAACTACATAAAAACTACATTCAACATAAAGCAACTTTCAAAATTCAAACGTTTTCACCTTTCTCTAAAATTCTTAGTACCACCCTGAGTCCCATCTGGCACTGGCACAAAATGCAAACCCATCACAAATGGAGCACGCTCCCAAACGGGAACAGGATACAGCTAAATCGATCGAAAGCCACTGAAACGAGCTTTCTCACAGGGAAACTTGATAAAGAGTCTTGTTATCCGGTCAAAGTGCTGACTTCATGCTTTTCCCGCTAAGAACTCCATCAGACATTTCCCTTCGCCCGGGGTGTCCCCTCTCCTGGCATAAATCAAAGTGGCTCTTTAAAAAAAAACCAGACTGTTCGTGCAAACACGGCAAGCCCTGCAGCATCACACTGCTGTTTGTTCATTAAATATTAACCCTGGATTTTGGCGCCTGCTCCCCGCTGAAATAGATTTTTATTTTCCGGACCGTTCGCTCGGTCCCGCTCGGCTCCGAGTCCAATGTGAAGGGCATCGCTGATATTATCAGATCTCACCGTGTGGCCCGCAGGGAGAGAAACTCTGTCCCTCAAGCGTTCAATCTCATTCGCTCTGTTCTGCCTCTTCACAAGGTCACCTGGCTGCTGCTTTTTATTTGTCTGAGTTTTAGGTTGAGTGAAAAATGATTCATAAACTGTATATTTTTGAGCGATTAAGATACTTATAGTATGTACTTTTTGCATGATTATATAATGCCAATCATTTAAAACAAACACGGTCACATTTACAGATCAATATTAGTCCATGAGGGGGGTTATATAGATGTTTCAAATATAATACTACAATACTGGATATTATACAGCAAATACTGTAGAATTCTTACTTATTTAAAAGAAAAATTACATGTGAGTGTGTCATGAACTTGCACGCCCGGTCGCTCTATCACAACCGAGCGAGACAGGAAGGGAATGAACTCAATCGCAGACGAGGTTGAAGGACACAAAACAAGACTTTTATTATATTACAAACAAAGCAAAAACCCACGATGGGAGAAAACAGTACTAGAAATAAAACACACTAGACATGACTGACTCTAACAAACAGAACTGAAACAAGGACTTGACAGGAACACGGACTGGTCTCGACCCAAACACAAAGTGGACACAAGCCGATCGACACCATCCGGGGAGACCTTACAGACAACACAAAGCACATGATCGGGGGACATATACAATTACATACATATAACACACCAGCACAGAATGCTACACAACAGGGCATTATATACGAGAACAAGTCAAGAGGGAAGAGTGGAAACTAAAACGATGATGGGATGATCTAACGACGAGACGAGCAGGCATAAACGAGACATGGAAGCACACGTCCTAAACAAAGGCCATGTGCTACCACGCAAAACATGGGTACCGCCACGATCCTGCCACATGACTATGAATAACTATGGATTACTATGACAGGATGGCAGAAACACCTCATTCACACAGCACTTTGGTCCCAGAAAATACCAGTAGAATTGTCAGACAAGCTTTAGAGTGAATGCAAGCATGTCCCATAAATGTTCTTCCAAAAAATTATTTTCAAGAAAAAATTCTTAGTATTTTTGTCTTGTTCTCAGTAAAAATATCAAATTTTAAATTAAGATGCTTTTTCTTGATGAGCAAAACGAACCAAGAAAATAAGTATAGTTTTTAGACCAAAAATATCAAATTTAAGTGATTTTGTGCATAAAACAAGCAAAAAAATCTGCCAATGGGGTAAGCAATTTTTTCTTGAATTTTTCTTGCATTTAGTGTTTAAATATTTTTGGCTTGAAGGAAGGTCGACAAATATCCAATATGAAGCTGAGATCATTCACAACCATACTAGAACGCCATGTCACATGCTTCTTTATACTGTAGTCTTATCATAAACATAATGCATGCGAGTGGTTTCTGGAGAGAGAAATAATAAATAATAATAGGCAAACTTCAGACGCTGCGGAGAAAAAAAAACTACCAAGTGCAGGACTTCATGTGTCTTTCCGGGATATTTATGGTATTTGTGTGAACGCACACACAGAACAAGCAAAAGAATCTGCCAATGGGGTAAGCAAAAATATATTTTTCAAGAAAAATTCAAGAAAAATTTGCTTACCCCAATGGCCGATTTTTTGCTTGTTTTATGCACAAAATCACTTATTTTTCTCATCAAGAAAAAGCATCATAATTTAAGAATTTTTATATATTTTTACTGAAAACAAGACAAAAATACAAAGAAAGAAAGTCATTTTTTGCTGTGTATTTTCCATAATGTCTGTGTGAAAATGGCTAAAGAGTATACAGTATGCTAAATGTTTTTTGTTGTTGTTGACATTATTAATCCATCCATTGTGTTTACCTGTTTTATTTAAGTGTTATCCTTTGGTTTGTATTTATATTCTGTATTTAAACACTACAGGTCAAACGTTTTGAAACACCTGACTGAAATGTTAACTATGATCTTGAAAATATTTTAATCTAAAGGTGTATAGTTAAAAACTTGAAATTACTTTTGTAGACAAAAAATATGCCTGTGCCAAACAGATGAATTTCTATTATTAGAAAACTAAAGTTTTATTTACAAAAAATATTTATGACCAATATATTGAAGCATATATAAACAGATGCTTTAATATATGAGTAACAGATACACTTGAGATACACTGAAAAATTACATTTTAATTTTTGACTGAAAATCACATCCATAACATTGTAATTGCTCAGTCCTCCTATCTTCCTATTTTCGCAGTATATACTGTGCAGCATGCAGATATCTAAACATTACAGACCTCAACATGACTTCTCATTACTTTCTGAAATGAAAGAAAGATTTGTTTCGCCATCCCTTAACTTTAAACTAATTAATCTAATAAGCATCATGAACATCAGCTGTTTATGAGCCTCTGGATCTATCGTAGGTTACTGGTCTTTTGATGTCTTTTACTCAAACAGTTTTTAATCTCGATCCGGCAAGAGCACTTACTGTATGTTTACAAACAAGTCTTTCTGTTTGAAATTAGTTGGAAAAGCTACACCGAGCTTCAGCATACAAAACTTATTTGTACTGCTCACTGGAACAACAAGGTTAAGAGACGAATGTACGCTTTGATCATGATCAGATAGCAGTGAAGTGAAGATGGATGATGTTTGAAGTGTGCCATCACAGCAGTGTATGTATGTTATACTGTCATCATGTCAGTCCTGACGGCACAGAAGGGAAGACATTTTAACGCTTTCACTAAAGTTGTTATTTGCGCTGATATTATCATCAAAGCTGATGAATGATCCGACTTACGAAAGCTGTCAGTTTGCGTAAACATTTTTGAATTGTATGAACACTTACTGTGACTCCAATTATCAATGCTAATTTACACTGCAAAAAATGACTTTCTTAGTATTTTGTCTTGTTTTCAGTATATATCTACAAATATTAAAATCAAGATACATTTTCCAAATGTCTAGTTTTTAGACAAAAAAAATTAATTGAAGGGAATTTCTGCTTAAAACAAGCAAAAAAAAATCTGCCAATGGGTTAAGAAAAAAAATCTTGAAATAAGTTAACTTTTTAAAACAGTAAATACAAGAAAAAAAATCTTACCCCACTGCAACACTGCAAAAAATGATTTTCAAGAAAAAAAATTCTTAGTATTTTTGTCTTGTCTTCAGGAAAAAATACCTAAAATTTTTTAAATTAAGATGCTTCTTCTTGATGAGCAAAACGACCCAAGAAAATAAGTCTAGTTTTAAACCAAAAATATCAAATTGAAGTGATTTTGTGCATAAAACAAGCAAAAAAAAATCTGCCAATGGGGTAAGCAAATATTTCTTGATTTTTTCTTGAATTTAGTGTTTAAGAAAAATGTTCAAGATTTTTTTGCTAGTCTTACTATGCACAAATCATCATCATGTCTTATTCCAAATATAAAAAAATATTGGTCTTTATTCAGTCGTACGATAATAATTTGTTTTGCATCACTTTCACTTTGGTTTTACAAGAACATTTTTCTGGAATTTTTCTTGAATAAAGTATTGAAAAAAAGGTTTTTTCTTACCCCATTGGCAGATTTTTTTGCTTTCTTATGCACAAAATCACTTAAATTTGATATTTTTGGTCTAAAAACTAGACTTATTTTCTTGGGTCGTTTTGCTCATCAAGAAAAAGCATCTTAAATTGAGAGTTTTTAGATATTTTTACTGAAAACAAGACAAAAATACTAAGAAATATTTTTCTGGAGAATCATTTTTTGCAGTGTAAAGAACCACACTGCAAATATGACTTTCTTACTAAGTATTTTTGTTTTTTGTTTCAGTAGAAATATCTAAAAATTCTGAAATTAAGATGCTTTTTCTTGATGGGCAAAATGACCTAAGAAAATATCAAATTTAAGTGAATTTGTGCTTTAAACAAGTAGAAATATCTGCCAATGGGGTAGGAAAAAAATAAGTTGATGATTAAATGATTAAAATTCATGAGATAAATATTTCCCACAAGTTTTTAAAATTGACGGCTACTAAAAAGTATCTGGAAATTATGTACTGATAAAAAAAAATAAAAAAACGAGTTTACTCTGTTTTTGTATTACTACTTGTGTCTCACTTCATGATACAGAGACTGTATTGTGTTAAGGGACAAACACATTTCTGCTCTTGTATTTCTTAAACGCTTAATTGAAGAAAAAAATTCTCACCCCATTGGCAGATAATTTTGCTTGTTTTAAGCACAAATTCACTTAAATTTGATATTTTTTGTCTAAAAACTAAACTTATTTTCCTGGGTTATGTTACTCATCAAGATTGATTTAAGAATTTTTAGATATTTGTATTGAAATTAAAACAAAAATACAAAATAAGAAAATAATTTTTTGCAGTGTAAAGATTAAAGTTGTACTGGAAAGTTTTTCAAAATATTTTCAGTTTTTTTTGTCAGTAACTTTGGTAGCATCTGTCCTCTGTCAAGCGTATTATTAATTGTTTATTGACTCAGAAATTCTGCTGCCAGGCTTCAGTGTTTGTGAATTCAATTGTTACACTCTGTTTTGTTTCCTTATCTCGCTCTGCTATGCATGACGGTGCACAACCAAAAACCCAAATAAATCTGCATCTTATTTATATTGACTTTTTCCATTTCAGGTGTAAAAAATTGTTGAGTATGACCTCTTATTCTCCTCTACAGACTTTTGAGCAAGGCTCTCTGCATAAACAATGAGCAAAAACACGGCAATAATCAAACATCAACAAACCTCTTGGCCCCGTACACACTGCAAACTTTCGGGAGTGACAATCGCGTTTAAATGCGGTAAAGAATTCCCTAAATGATCGCTCCCGAAACTGCGATGATTGACACAGAGGTAACCATATCAAGGTTTGCCGTTTCCGTTGTTATCATTAACAGCTTTGACCAAAATAATATTACAAAAATATTGTAAAAAAAACATCATCTGGGCGTTATGTGTTTTATGAGGTCCTCCTCTTTTTTGTACGTATATTGTTGTGGCACTTAACCGTTTATGGCTTTTGCCTTATGAAGCGATCAAGTGTTTTGTGTTAAAGTGAGTATTTTTTCAGAGGAGAGAAATGTCATCCATGATGCATGTTTAAATATTTAATCAACAACTATAGTTGTTCAGGTCGATAATGTACACAATGTGCAGAGTTTCTGTAAGTGCGGTTGTCACAACCCACATTTTCCAGGAGGTCATTTGCTTGATAAATGCGGTTTTCAGTCCAGTAAATTACTAAAGTATGTGTGTACAGAACAGGATTAAGTACTAAAAGGTGACAATTGAATTTAAATGCAGGGTGTACAAAGCCGTTGTTTTAATAAATGTGAGTTGTTTGAAGATCTAAACTGCTCACTTGTTGAACAGGTTTCTCAACTAGAAGACACAGAAGATCATGGATTAGGTTCATATGTAACATTACTATGGGGGCACAAATGTGTGTGCAAACTAACTAGAGAAGAAAGTTATACTAAAACTAATCTTATCTGTAATTTATACAGTGTGTTATCAAGGAGGATTAGGGCCAAGCTAAAATAAAAAATAAAACCATCTCCTGATTAAAGTCATAATAATGTGAGATTTAACTAGTAATTTTTCAAGAAAAAAAGTCAAAATAAATAAAATTTCAAAAATAATGTCACTATATAATGAGAATAAAATCGTCAAAATTTGAGAATAAAGTCGTTAAATTTTGAGAATAAAGTTGTAATATAATGAGAATAAAGTCGTCAAATTTCGAGGAAAAAGTCGTAATATAACGAGAATAAAGTTGTAATATTTCAACAATAAAGTCGTAATACTTCGAGAATAAAGTCGTCAAATTTCAAGAATAAAGTCGTAATATAATGATAATAAGGTTGTAATATAACAAGAATTAAGCTGTCAAATTTCAAGAATAAAGTCGTAATATATCAAAAATAAAGTCAAAATATAACAAGAATAAAGTCGTAATATAATGAGAATAGAGCTGTAAATGTTTCAATAATAAAGTCGTAATACTTCGAGAATAAAATTGTAATGTTTCAAAAATTAAGTCGTAATACTTCGAGAATAAAGTCATCAAATTTGAAGGATAAAGTTGTAATATAATGAGAATAAAGTCGTAATATAGCAAGAATAAAGTCATAATATAATGAGAATAAAGTCGTAATATTTCAATAATAAAGTCATAATACCTCGAGAATAAAGTCGTAATATACAGTAACAAGAATAAAGTCGTCAAATTTCGAGAATAACGTCGTAATATAACTAGAATAAAGTTGTAATATAATAAGAATAAAGTTGTAATATAACAAGAATAAAGTCGTTTTGTAATGTGATCAAGCAGATACCAAATTAGATAACTGTCTTATTAATAAAACAATATCAGGGTTTGACTTTATTCTCGAAATTTTACTACTTTATTATCGTTATATTTTGACTTTATTCTCAAAATTTTACAACTTTATTCTCAAAATTTTATTTATTTTTACTTTTTTCTCAAAAAACTACTAGTTAAATCTCACATTATAATGACTTTAATCTCAAGATGGTTTTATTTTTTATTTTAGCTTGGCCCTAATTCTCCTTGGTAGAGTATATATTCATTTATACTGTACATTAATTTAACAATACTGAAGATCTACTAAAGGTGACTGTACTTCACACACGAGTCCTTAGGGAGTCACTATGACTCCAGTGGTAGTTAAATCTGTAAAAGTCTTTATTAACCAATACATCATGATGACACCTGTATTATTGCAGTTAAGTCACTGGTACATGATTACTATGGTTAAAAACAAAAACAGTTTGTGTTTTATGAAACCTTTGGCCTATAAAGGGAATAGTTCAATAAAAACATGTCATACAGATAACATATCATTTTTGATGCCCTACTGCCCCATCTATATTCACTTTCATTGTATACACCTAAATAAATAAAGATAACAAATAAAGATACATAAAAGGTTCTTCACATTAAGAAGGTACAAAAGCTGTCACTGGGATGGCACCTTTTAAAAAGCTCCAAATATTTACCATTTTGGAGTAAGTACCTTTAAGATAAAACTAGTAGTGTACTTTTGAAAAGGTACCCCCCAGTAACAACATTTGTACCTTTATTTCTGAGAGAGCAGTGATGTCATAAAAGAACCATTTTGGTTCCTCAAAGCACCATTCAGTTCAAGGTTCTTGAATGGTATCATGAAGCACCTTTATTATTAAGAGTGTATGAAAGACACAGCTTGGCCATTCTGCAAACAGTTATTGTGTGTGACATGGAAGTAAAAAGTCATCAGGGTTTGGAACGACGTGGACAAATATTGACAATTTAAATATTTGGATAAACTGTCCCTTAAAGACATCTATAACATTTCAGCTTTTTCAAATACAATTCTAGAAGGACATAATACATTAATTCTAAAAAATAAAGATTCCTTAAACATCCACTGATCCTTTGTGTTGCACAGCAGGTTCTTAGTAGTGGAAAAATGTTTTTCAGACTTTTAAAAATTTTGTAAGAAATAAGCGATTCCATGCAAACGTCCGGAGCCCCTAAGGGGACATGGAGCAAAAATGTTAGTTCGCGTGAAACTATCGCGTTTAGTTTCAAGTGTGCACGTGAAACTATCGCGCACGCCCGTGAAACTAAAGCGAAAGTTTCACGTGCGCACATGAAACTAAACTTAAAAAAAAATCTGCACATGAAGGTTTCGCGTGAGCACGCAAAAGTTTCACTTTAGATTTTTTCTACTCCAATGTCACCTTAGGGGCTCGGTACAAACGTCAACCTTATCATGAAAAAGTACATTTTAACCAAATGTTTTTAATCATGTGAGACATCTGTTCAATTGTTTAACCATTTATTTTATTTATTTATTTTTTGTTAGGTAAGCAGAGAAAAATATCACATCCATGTTTTTCCTCTTAAAGGAGACATTTCACAAGACTTTTTTAAGATGTCAAATAAATCTTTGATGTCCCCAGAGTACGTATGTGAAGTTCTAGCTCAAAATACCGTATAGATCATTTATGTTAAATTTGTTAAAATATGTGAGAAAAAAAATGTGCCGTTTTGGGTGTGTCCTGTTAAATGCAAACGAGTTTATTTCTACACTAAATGCCAGTGTTGTGGTTGAAAAGTGCAGATTAACTGGCGGTATTATCCCCTTCTGACATCAAAAGGGGAGCCAAATTTCAATGACCTGTTTTTTCCATGGTTTACCAAAACTAACTTACTGGGTTGCTCTTTTTTACATTTTCTAAGTTGATAAAAGCACCAGGGAGCCAATTATAGCACTTAAACATGGAAAAATATATTAATATATTATTATAATTAATATTAAAAAAAATTGAAGAGCTGTCCATTGTCTATTTTTTGGGTATTACTGCTAAAAACTTTTTTGTCACATTCATAACACGTTTCCCTTATCTAAAACATAAAACACATGCAGACTAATGTCTGGAACAAATGGTAAAATTACAAAAATATTGTCAATAAATACAGAAATTATATTTTAATTTTTGAAAGAAAATGTCAGAGACCCATAAAGCTGAAATTGCTCAAACGATTCTTTGAAATGAAGCAAACCAAAGATGTTCATCATTGTGAAAACCCTTAAAACATTTTCTGAAACAATTAAAAGTTTCAGACTTGTTTTAAAGAATATATTTGGCAACACTTACTAGTATATAATGATCCCTAATGAACCTCTATCTCTCACTTTAACTGGTTGCCCATTAAAACCCAATAGCAGGGGAAAACTTCAGCAATCTTCATCTCCGTAGCATTTAAAACGCCTAATTAGTCTTTTGTGATATCTCCCCAATAACACACTCCAATAAGCCAGAGTCACGTAAAGATAAGTAAACCACAAAGGACAAAATCCAACCAGTCTGACAGCTTAGTCCAGCGAAACGCTGTTTAACCTTCCACTAGTCACATGAGATAATTAACCACAACCACAACAAAAGCACACACACGTCATGTTATTGGTGCACGGCCATATATACCGAAGAAGCTAAGAATCGCAGTCTTTCTGCAGACACAGAGGGCTTGTGTGATGATGCTCGCCGATTGGCCGTTGCTATAACAATAGGGGAGGAGAGACAGCCAAGTGGGGGTGGAGACCCAGGCTTATTATAAAATCCTTCAGAAGGACACATTTGCTTCCTGTATGTTTATTTTTTTATTTTGATCTGTCATGCTCCTGTCAGAAGGTGTCTCATGAGCAGAAGTAGGAGGGAACGGCGAGAGAGACATTAGTCAGTAGGGAAGGTAGGAGAAACGTCTGCGCCTGCAGCATGCACACACGCACGCTGCAGAATAAATAAGACACCTCCAGTGTTGGATTATCTGTGTGGCGGTGCGCTGACCGCCTCAAACCTGGAGGCCGCCCAACCTACTCTTTATCTTCCCTTTCATAGTGAAAGAAGAGAGACGGACTCGTGTTCACCTCCTGCAGACTTCAGCTTCTCCTGTGAGTATGCATGTTTGAAACTGGGCAGAGTTTGGGATGTGTTGCAGATGTCTGACATGTTGTTATTTGAAGAAAGCAGCTGTGCATGAGGACACATGTTTATGAAGTGGGGAGGATCAGTGCAAATGTCATGTATTTTCTTCTAGGATTTTGCTCATCTGTCTAAACCCACACACATGCGTTAGGCTGACGTGCACCGACGCAACATACGCAGCTTCGGGGTCATGCGTGTTCGGCGCCGTGGGCTTCGATGTGCACATGATTCACCGCTGCCCGTATAGACGCACGAGGCTGGAGTTACTGTATAGATTTGTGCCCTTGGCGCCGGTAAAGAATGACGACATGCTTTTAAGTGACACATTTCAGTGTTTACATAACACGCCTGCTTAATACAGCCCATCAGACAACCACGCACTCACACACCACTAAAGCACATCAGTCAATAACATTAGTGTGAAGGAGAACCAGTATAAAACCACAATGGGCTCATTTGAACCGGGAGCTATTAATAAATCACTCATGCATTGAAGAAGCCCACTAGCTGCGGTCTTTAAATATAAAATGATTTAATGGTTCTGTTCAGAAGTCCTATAAGAGAAGTTTTCCATCATAGGTTGTTAAGAATGACGCATTGGTTTCTGGGTACTTGATGCCACTTCTGCTTGTACTTTGTTTTGAAAGAGTTTGTCTTGAATTGTGATGTGAAGAAGAATCGTAAATCGGTGACCAAACCTCTCGCTGCCATTAGCACAAACAAACTTTATGTTAGAGGTGTTGAGTTGAATAAGAAAATAGATCAGGTTATGGGTTACGTAATACCTTACAGTTTAGGGGTCTTCAACCTTTTTGTGAGCAAGGGCTACAACAATGGATAAAACGTGGAGGGCTACTTTTTTGATATACTCTACTCAAAACTTTTATTTTACTTGTTGATTTGTTTTTATTTTACTTATGTTTTATCGTTGTTTAAAATGTTAACATGCATTAAAGAAGAAAAATATGTAATAAATAAATATTAGATTGAGACTATTAATAGAATCTGCTTTGCGGGCAACTCAGAGACTCCGTTGCCCGCGGCAGTGGCGGCCGGTGACTTCTTTTTTCGAGGGTGCACCATGTGAAGTTCGTCACAACATGTATGTAGCCCATTATGTGTGTGGTTCGTAATTTCAAAATGTGTTCGGCGCGTCGAGTGTTCCTATGTGCATCACGTGTCTTGTCAAAATAAGCTCCTGCTGCAGATCCATCTAAAGGGTTTATGATAAAAGAGACGCTCGCGGGTAGCTGACACTCGTATCATCTCATGCGTAATCAGAGTTTACTGTTAAGGGAGTGTCTTGCGAGTATTTTGTGAACGTGAGCGTCTCTTATATCATAAACGGTTTTAACGCGTGTGCAGCAGGCACTTATTTTGACAAAACACGTAATGCACATGGTTCACATGACGCAACAAACATGTATTTTGAAAACACGAGCAACACGCAACACTCTGAACACATATTTTGAATTTGCTACCCTCAAAAGAGCGGTCACCAGCCACCATTGGCCCGTGGGCACCATGTGGAGACCACTGTTATAGAGAATCATGTGATATGTCAAATACCAGAAAACAAAAAACAAATGACTTGTAAAACTTGCAAAGTATATTCGGTCACACTTTATTTTACGATATCACTGTTACAGTGTAATTATACATTTAAGAAATAAGTAATAATCATTAACAACATGTACTTACTATAGGGTTGGGGTTAGGATTAGGGTTTGGTTTAGGGTTAGTTGCATGTAATTATGTATAATTAACTGTTATTAATATAATAATTACATGTAGCATGTGTAACAAAGACATCGTAAATTAAAGTGTTACAGTATATTCTCATCATCAGACTGTGTCACTTTAGATAAACATATCGGTAACACTTTATAATAAGGGTCTGTGAATTATAACAAACTAATAGCTAAATTAATTCTTACTTTAATATGAAGTAATGCTGAGTTCAGGCATATACTAATCATAAACTAGTTAAGAGTTATCATTAACTACTACAACATGACTCATGACTCAACACATAAATTCATTGTTAACTAATATATTAACAAAGACTAAAACATTGTACGTAACCTCCTAAGACCTGAGCTTTGTCTTTTTTCAGATTTCTTCCAGCTATTTTGGGGTTAGAAGAGAACCAATAAATATAATAACCAAATATTTTTCTTTGAACATGAAGGAGTGTAATTGTCCACAATTGTGTACAACAGGTTCCAGTTACACAGAATTAAGTATTATGGTGCAAACAACAAAAAAATTTGATGTCTACACTGCAAAAAAAAAAAAAAAATTATTTGTATTTTTGTCTTGTTTTCAGTAAAAATATCTAAAAATTCTTAAATTAAGATGCTTTTTCTTTATGAGCAAAAACGACCCAAGAATAAGTCTATAGACCAAACATGTCAAATTTAAGTGATTTTGTGCATAAAAGAAGCAAAAAATCTGCCAATGGGGTAAGCAAATTTTTCTTGAATTTAGTGGGGTTTTTTATTTCGATTTTTTGGTTACCCCATTGGCAGATTTTTTTGCTTGTTTTATCCGCAAAAACATTTAAATTTTATATTTTTGGTCTAAAAACTAGACTTATTTTCTTGGGTCGTTTTGCACATCAAGAAAAAACATCTTGATTTAAGAATTCTTAGATATTTTTACTGAAAACAAGACAAAAATACTAAGTTCTGCATTTTTTGCTGTGTACGTATGTGGACATCCAGGTCTTAGGAGGTTAATGATAACTCTTCATTTGTTTATGATCAGTACATGCATAGTTCATGCTAAAGTAAAAATACACTTATGTCTTAGTTCATTATTAGATTAGATTAGATTGTTTATTTAGCCATTGTGATTCATTGACCCTTAAAAAATATCTCCCAAATGTGTAAATATAAATGCTTGTGAGACCCACCCATACAATTATTTCTCAGAGTTGCTCTTTTATAGTTTATGAAACTTGCTATTCAGATATTGAGAAGAAAACGACTCAAACAAGACAGATGTTGACCGCTACAAACAAGTTTGGAAAAAATGTCTTATAACAGTCTAAAAACAGCCCAAAAATGTAATAGACGTCAAAGTTAATCAATAAATTAAACCAAACACTTTGTAATCTCTGTTGACTTTGCTTACATGATGGAATATCAGACATCCCACAAGTTATTTTGGCAACAACAACATATAACCAAATGTAAGTTTATTTTAGTGGGTAGACGGACTATATCGGCTCTCCTAGACGGTGAAATGCTTGCAGGGGACAGTATGAAGCTTTATTGTTGATATCTCAAAGAATTTGATGAGAGCTATTTGAGTTCACAGTAAAATCTCTGCAGACATTGATATCTTGATACTGATCTGAGCATACTGAGAGAGACAATAAGTTATTAGCATCTTTTCATAGCAAGAGCAGGAAATTTGCTCTTAAATGAAATATATTTCAGATGGGAAACACTGTGGGAACTTTTTTGTCAGGTTATTTTTATTAGTCAGTCACGTTGAACACTCAGCTTCCTCATAATTTGCTCCAAGTTTTCTCTATATGTGGGGGAAAAGCCTTCATTAAACAAAGCTTATAGGAGATGTGGAGCGTGACTTGAATTCGATTATGTGAGTTTATGAATTCCTTCATATGATGAGTATATGACAGATATTATTACCTAAGTCTCAAGGGTTCATCGTGCATTCAAAAGAGAAAATTGCAGTTTGTTGGTCCTCAAACTCGGTTAATTTCGTTCCTCGGCTGTGCAGACGTACCTCAAAAAGGCGATTGAGGATAATTGTGCAATTTCGCCTAGGAGAAACGAATCAAATGAGAGGTTTTTATTGCTCATCTGAGATAAACTGTGGCGACGGCGGGAAAAAATAGAGAAGAGCGATACAAAAAAAGTTCAGCTCAGCTAAGGGTCATATATCATGTGCTTGGATCCGGTGATGCTAATGGTTCACGAAACAACAAAAGCTCCTTCAGGAACTTCCCTAAGGTTTGTTTCCAAGGAGAGATACGGTTTCATAAAGAATTGCTCTGTCTTTATTCTCCCTGCCGAAATACTTACATCAGGAGAAGGAATATGGACAAACGCCACCCTGTATTGTGACTGAAAAAATGTTAGTCAAAGAGCTGCTGTGCTTTAATATTAACAGAAAAAGAGAAACAAACCAACACGAGATTTTGGGTACAGGCCTGGGGTTTCAAGAGGAACTCGATTGAATCTTTGCCTCCGTAGTCGCTCTCGTCCCGCTGGCGTCAGAGCTCATAGCCCCGTGAACTCTTCATTCTGCTAGCTAATGTTTCTGTTCAAGCTGCTAGCCAAAAACATTGACACATTGCTGGCAGATTTATAAAGCTGAACAAGATGCTAATCTTGGATGGTAATCACTGACAGTGACATCCATGGGAATTAATTAGGATCTCTGTTCAATATACAGTAGATTCACACCGGCCAGTTATTGTTGGCACTGTACTTAATAAGTAATTACCTACTGATATGAGAAAACAGTGCTTAGTACTTTAATTAATATATAATTAATGTATAATTAGGACTCAGCTAATTAAATCGACTGAGAGAGACACTGTATTGTACAGTCAATGTCTTCTGGAGCGATCAGCGATGTATAACCCAAATTTTGTGCAACCAAAATTGTAAGCAATAGGACGCCTACCAAGGTTACCCAAACATCAATTATCATTTTTAAACACAACAGTATTGTTGTTTTCCCTGCTGAAAAAAACAGTAAAACCATTACAGAAATTCCTAATGGTTTCCATTAAAATACCAATAGGAACTATAAGCTTTTACCATTAAAACCACCTCAAAATTCCGTTTTGGGACATATTCCATTAGGATTTAATGGCCCCACCAATAAAACCCAACACATACCAGTAGACACCAACAGAGACCATTATAGTTTCCAATACAACCAATAAAATTCCCATTAAAACCAATAAATCCAATAGAATTTCTGTGATGGTGTCTATTGTTTTTTTAGCAGGGTTGTGATACTGCGTACTTTGCTGTGCAAATTTATTACAACCCAATGAACAATAAGAGCACTTGTGTTTTTATTTCAATGTACCGTGCCAAACCGATCATAACGAAAGCCCGGGTGATGTGCTGTTGCTATAGTTACCACTTCAAGCTATCGTGACTTCTGTTCATGTGAACGTCAAATTGGTGGCATTGAAGATGCACGCTTAACCTAACTTACAATGGGACTAAACTGTTGAAGCGTTATCTGCTTAATACGCAAAATAAAAACTCTTTACTCCGCACAAAAGAATTAACAGTGAGGGAGATAGCATCGATTTGCAAATCCAATAGTGTTTAATGTCTCTATAGGGCACTTATTGATTAACTAGAAATAACTTGCAGAAGTAAGAGCTTACTGATTTAGCACAGACCTCACTTTATAATAAATGTGTGAGTGATAAGAGGAGATTAATGGGTTGTAAACTGGAGAGATACAGTAATAACTAATCATTTAACCTATGATTACTAGAGTAATTTATTACATACATATTTATGGCAGTTGACAAAAGAAACGGCCAAAGGTTGTCTGTTTAGCATTGTGTATTTTAATATTACTAGGTTCAAAGTTCTATGTGTAGCCTATTAACAGTGAGCCTATCTACATGTTGACTTCACATTTAAACACTGGGGTTGTGCTCTTAAGAAACAATAAGCATCATTATTAGGTGTGTTTTCTGTATTGCTATGGCTCAAAATCATGCTGAATAGTTGATATGTTTTACATCCATTCTAAACACTTACAGCAGTTGTTATATGTGATCATGCAGTAATCGAGAGGTATGATATAACATTTTCTAACATCTAGCATCACCCAGAACACCATAGCGACCACACTACATCCTAGAAAACACCCAGAACAGCATAGCAACCACCTAGCACCATTAAAGAAACGACCCAGAACACCAAAGTGACCATCTAGCAACATCCTCGAAACCACCCAGAACACCATAGCAACCACCTAGTACCATCCTAGAAAACACCCAGAACACCATAGCAACCACCTAGCACCATCCTTGAAACCACCCAGAACACCATAGCAACCACCTAGCATAATTAAAAAAAAACCACCCAGAACACCAAAGTGACCATCTAGCAATATCCTTTAAACCACCCAGAACACCAAAGTGACCATGTAGCAATATCCTTTAAACCACCCAGAACACCAAAGTGACCATCTAGCAACATCCTTGAAACCACCCAGAACACCATAGTGACCATCTAGCAACATCCTTGAAACCACCTAGAACACCAAAGCAACAACCTAGTACCATTAAAGAAACCACCAGAACACCAAAGTGACCATCTAGCAACATCCTTTAAACCATCCAGAACACCATAGCAACCACATAGTACCATCCTAGAACCACACAGAACACCATATTGACCATCTAGCAACATCCTTGAAACCACCCAGAACACCATAGCAACCCACCTAGTACCATCCTAGAAACCATCAAAGAAACCACCCAGAACACCATAGCAACCATCTAGTACCATCATATAAACCACCCAGAACACAATAGTGACCATCTAGCAACATCATTGAAACCACCCAGAACACCATAGCAACCACATAGTACCATCCTAGAACCACACAGAACACCATATTGACCATCTAGCAACATCCTTGAAACCACCCAGAACACCATAGCAACCCACCTAGTACCATCCTAGAAACCATCAAAGAAACCACCCAGAACACCAAAGCAAAGACCTAGTACCATCCTAGAAAACACCCAGAACACAATAGCAACCACCTAGCATAATTAAAGAAACCACCCAGAACACCAAAGTGACCATCTAGCAATATCCTTTAAACCATCCAGAACACCATAGCAACCATCTAGCATAATTAAAGAAACCACCCAGAACACCAAAGTGACCATCTAGCAATATCCTTTAAACCATCCAGAACACCAAAGCAACCATCTAGTACCATCCTAGAAACCACCCAGGACACCATAGTGACCACCTAGCAACATCCTTGAAACCATCCAGAACACCATAGCAACCACCTAGCACCATCCTTGAAACCACCCAGAACCACATAGCAACCACCAAGGACCATTAAAGAAACCACCCAGAACACCAAAGTGACCATCTAGCAACATCCTTTAAACCATCCAGAACACCATAGCAACCATCTAGTACTATCATATAAACCACCCAGAACACAATAGTGACCATCTAGCAACATCCTTGAAACCACCCAGAACACCATAGCAACCACCTAGTACCATCCTAGGAAACACCCAGAACACCATAGTGACCACCTAGCAACATCCTCAAAACCACCCAGAACACCATAGCAACCACATAGTACCATCCTAGAAACCACACAGAACACCACATTGACCATCTAGCAACATCCTTGAAACCACCCAGAACACCATAGCAACCACCTAGTACCATCCTAGAAACCATCAAAGAAACCACCCAGAACACCAAAGCAACGACCTAGTACCATCCTAGAAAACACCCAGAACACCATAGCAACCACCTAGCACCATCCTTGAAACCACCCAGAACACCATAGCAACCACCTAGCATAATTAAAGAAACCACCCAGAACACCAAAGTGACCATCTAGCAATATCCTTTAAACCATCCAGAACACCATAGCAACCATCTAGTACCATCCTAGAAACCACCCAGAACACCATAGCAACCACCTAGCACCATCCTTGAAACCACCCGGAACCACATAGCAACCACCAAGGACCATTAAAGAAACCACCCAGAACACCAAAGTGACCATCTAGCAACATCCTTTAAACCATCCAGAACACCATAGCAACCATCTAGTACCATCATATATACCACCCAGAACACAATAGTGACCATCTAGCAACATCCTTGAAACCACCCAGAACACCATAGCAACCACCTAGTACCATCCTAGGAAACACCCAGAACACCATAGCAACCACATAGTACCATCCTAGAAACCACACAGAACACCATATTGACCATCTAGCAACATCCTTAAAACCACCCAGAACACCATGGCAACCACCTAGTACCATCCTAGAAACCATCAAAGAAACCACCCAGAACACCAAAGCAACGACCTAGTACCATCCTAGAAAACACCCAGAACACCATAGCAACCACCTAGCACCATCCTTGAAACCACCCAGAACACCATAGCAACCACCTAGCATAATTAAAGAAACCACCCAGAACACCAAAGTGACTATCTAGCAATATCCTTTAAACCATCCAGAACACCATAGCAACCATCTAGTACCATCCTAGAAACCACCCAGAACACCATAGCAACCACCTAGCACCATCCTTGAAACCACCCGGAACCACATAGCAACCACCAAGGACCATTAAAGAAACCACCCAGAACACCAAAGTGACCATCTAGCAACATCCTTTAAACCATCCAGAACACCATAGCAACCATCTAGTACCATCATATATACCACCCAGAACACAATAGTGACCATCTAGCAACATCCTTGAAACCACCCAGAACACCATAGCAACCACCTAGTACCATCCTAGGAAACACCCAGAACACCATAGTGACCACTTAGCAACATCCTCAAAACCACACAGAACACCATAGCAACCACCTAGTTCCATCCTAGAAAACACCCAATACACCATATTGACCATCTAGCAACATCCTTGAAACCACCCAGAACACCATAGCAACCACATAGTACCATCCTAGAAACCACACAGAACACCATATTGACCATCTAGCAACATCCTTGAAACCACCCAGAACACCATAGCAACCACCTAGTACCATCCTAGAAACCATCAAAGAAACCACCCAGAACACCAAAGCAACGACCTAGTACCATCCTAGAAACCACCCAGAACACCAAAGCAACGACCTAGTACCATCCTAGAAAACACCCAGAACACCATAGCAACCACCTAGCACCATCCTTGAAACCACCCAGAACACCATAGCAACCACCTAGCATAATTAAAGAAACCACCCAGAACACCAAAGTGACCATCTAGCAATATCCTTTAAACCATCCAGAACACCATAGCAACCATCTAGTACCATCCTAGAAACCACCCAGAACACCATAGCAACCACCTAGCACCATCCTTGAAACCACCCGGAACCACATAGCAACCACCAAGGACCATTAAAGAAACCACCCAGAACACCAAAGTGACCATCTAGCAACATCCTTTAAACCATCCAGAACACCATAGCAACCATCTAGTACCATCATATATACCACCCAGAACACAATAGTGACCATCTAGCAACATCCTTGAAACCACCCAGAACACCATAGCAACCACCTAGTACCATCCTAGGAAACACCCAGAACACCATAGTGACCACTTAGCAACATCCTCAAAACCACACAGAACACCATAGCAACCACCTAGTTCCATCCTAGAAAACACCCAATACACCATATTGACCATCTAGCAACATCCTTGAAACCACCCAGAACACCATAGCAACCACATAGTACCATCCTAGAAACCACACAGAACACCATATTGACCATCTAGCAACATCCTTGAAACCACCCAGAACACCATAGCAACCACCTAGTACCATCCTAGAAACCATCAAAGAAACCACCCAGAACACCAAAGCAACGACCTAGTACCATCCTAGAAACCACCCAGAACACCAAAGCAACGACCTAGTACCATCCTAGAAAACACCCAGAACACCATAGCAACCACCTAGCACCATCCTTGAAACCACCCAGAACACCATAGCAACCACCTAGCATAATTAAAGAAACCACCCAGAACACCAAAGTGACCATCTAGCAATATCCTTTAAACCATCCAGAACACCATAGCAACTATCTAGTACCATCCTAGAAACCACCCAGAACACCATAGCAACCACCTAGCACCATCCTTGAAACCACCCGGAACCACATAGCAACCACCAAGGACCATTAAAGAAACCACCCAGAACACCAAAGTGACCATCTAGCAACATCCTTTAAACCATCCAGAACACCATAGCAACCATCTAGTACCATCATATATACCACCCAGAACACAATAGTGACCATCTAGCAACATCCTTGAAACCACCCAGAACACCATATTGACCATCTAGCAACATCCTTGAAACCACCCAGAACACCATAGCAACCACCTAGTACCATCCTAGGAAACACCCAGAACACCATAGCAACCACATAGTACCATCCTAGAAACCACACAGAACACCATATTGACCATCTAGCAACATCCTTGAAACCACCCAGAACACCATGGCAACCACCTAGTACCATCCTAGAAACCATCAAAGAAACCACCCAGAACACCAAAGCAACGACCTAGTACCATCCTAGAAAACACCCAGAACACCATAGCAACCACCTAGCACCATCCTTGAAACCACCCAGAACACCATAGCAACCACCTAGCATAATTAAAGAAACCACCCAGAACACCAAAGTGACTATCTAGCAATATCCTTTAAACCATCAAGAACACCATAGCAACCATCTAGTACCATCCTAGAAACCACCCAGAACACCATAGCAACCACCTAGCACCATCCTTGAAACCACCCGGAACCACATAGCAACCACCAAGGACCATTAAAGAAACCACCCAGAACACCAAAGTGACCATCTAGCAACATCCTTTAAACCATCCAGAACACCATAGCAACCATCTAGTACCATCATATATACCACCCAGAACACAATAGTGACCATCTAGCAACATCCTTGAAACCACCCAGAACACCATAGCAACCACCTAGTACCATCCTAGGAAACACCCAGAACACCATAGTGACCACCTAGCAACATCCTCAAAACCACACAGAACACCATAGCAACCACCTAGTACCATCCTAGAAAACACCCAATACAACATATTGACCATCTAGCAACATCCTTGAAACCACCCAGAACACCATAGCAACCACATAGTACCATCCTAGAAACCACACAGAACACCATATTGACCATCTAGCAACATCCTTGAAACCACCCAGAACACCATAGCAACCACCTAGTACCATCCTAGAAACCATCAAAGAAACCACCCAACACCAAAGCAACGACCTAGTACCATCCTAGAAACCACCCAGAACACCAAAGCAACGACCTAGTACCATCCTAGAAACCACTCAGAACACCATAGTGACCACCTAGCAACATCCTTGAAACCACCCAGTTTACCCTAGCAACCCACTACCACCTATTGTGTCCATTTACTATTGAATTTCTGTTCCACCATTATCCTTTCAAACATTTGATTTCAATAATGATTTTTGGGTTCTGAATCAAGTAAAGCTATTTAAAATGACCTATAAAATGCAGATGATTCATTGACCGCTGTGACTCACATAAACGTACTGCATAACAATAGACAGGCACTAAATGTTAGTCATGGTAAAATCCCCGGTCTGAAGCTGTGGGTTTTTAGTGATGGTTTAAAGCCGACTTCCCTGTTCAAGCCTTTAATTTTGTCACTTTATAACAGCAACAAACCGATCTCGGATCAGTGTCTAATCTAAGAAAATATCATGCCACCCACATTGCAGAGCCGATCATTCAACAGAACTGAGGCTGTTAACCTGTCAGCACAATTTTATATCTATAAATCATAATCCATAGCCCATTTACGCCTCATAAACTTGTGTGCAGCCTCCAGCAAAGCAGCTCGGGTTACTTTAGCACCACACATACTGCTGTGATAAATCCTGAACAGAAAACTATCATTTATATTGGGCGTCTCCTTTAATATAACTTTATTTTCTGAGATCTTGCTCGGACAGGAGCATGACTTGCAAAATTACAATTTTGATCTCAAAGAAACGCTGAGATTAAACAGAAAGTCTCTAAGCAATAAGACAAAAAAAAATCTTATTTTATAAACTCTGTTAAAGTTATTTCTATAATTAGTCTCTCACCTCAGAAAGTGTCAAGATTCCCTGCATGAGCTCCTCTTATATCATAAATGAGCAATTTATGCTTCATCCTGCCAAAAACTCCCCTTTAAAGTGTAAAATAACATCATTAATGATTATTTTAGCTATGTGAAATTTTTGACAATGGTAAATTTTCCTTTGAACTAATAATGTGAAACACAAGAGTTTATATCTGCAGAAAGTCATTGTGAGAAAGACAAACAAAACAAGACTATAAACTATAAGCTTTTTAAATCGATGTAAAATAAATCCCATTGAGATTTAGTGTCTACTATCAAGTGCACCTTTTCTTGGTAATGTTTACTATAACTACAGCAGTCTACTGTTTGCTGTAAATAAAACCGTTTTTGCTGGAATGCTTTCCAGTAAGTCCAGTTTAACGCATAAAATACTGCAACATGCTGACCGAATAACTAAAAGTTTTGATAACAATAAATCCTGCTAGCACTCGGCACAGCGGGAGGATACAAACTCTTTGGATCTAAAGACTGATAAATTAACCATGCACCAATAAAACACCTTTTTGATCTCAGTTATTCAAAAAAGAAATAAATACACCCGGTTTTTTTGTATTTCTGTATTTGGCATATGCCTTTATCCAAAGCAACTTATACTGTATACAGTATACATGCGTGCCGCTTAAGATTCGAACCCCATGATCATGTTGTTGCAATGCATTACCAAATTGATCAGGGATTGAGCTCACCGGGTGCATAATAAATAATATATATCACAAGGATACGTGCATGTGCAGAAAACACACAATTAAATTGACTTCTGCAGATATCCTTCATTTGTTTAACTATAAACACAAGAGTCTTTGTTTAAGCTTGTCGTCCAGGGCATCTACATTAACTGAAGAAAGAGCTTCTTGTATCGACGTAACAGAAAACAAAAGATGATCTTTATCACCCCATCACGTGGGGTTTGCAGGCCTATACTGCTGGAAAGTATCAGTCCAACCCTGCAAATTTCCGCTTGTTTTACATTTGCAGCCATGTCAAGTGTTTACGAAAAGCGAGCGAATGAAGGAAAATGATACGACACCAGCACTAACAACATCACTAACGCATCATTCACAACTCGCTCATTTCCAAAACAGACAGCCTAATATGGCAGCTGAAGTAATCTGCATCTTTATCGATGTCCGTGCACGCCGGCGAGCCGAAGCCAATGACAAATAGCCTCTTCTGTCTTGTCATTTTCGGCCTTGCTGCATATTCAGGCCCTACGTCCGTGAAACCCATTTGTCTTAGTTTAGCCGCACGATTTTCAGTCTGACAGGCGGGAATATTATATCGGAGGGCAGAGCGTGTGAGGTATCGCTATTTGTCTAAAGGGGACGTTTCAATTTCGCAACGGCTGGGGCGAGAGGTCACTTACAGTGTATTCCATCAAGTAATATCACCAGCTGAGCATCGTTTACAATGTTGTCAAAAAGGTAATAACAAACTAGGCTTCGGGTAATACTGCTAAAATAATTATACCTTCTGCTTTTTAATATATAACTTTATATGGATTTGCTCTGAAATGGCTTCTTTTTCCAACCAAATAGCCAAGTAGATTTAAAATGTGCAATATGAGAACTGAAACATAGTGAAAGCTAGTTAAATGTACTTGAGACAGGAACGAAAAATCATGATAGTGATGGTAAGTGCTTGCAATGTGATTAAATGGAGCAAAGAAATTAGACAATTATCTTCTTTTTCACCCGAGAAAGATTCGTTTCCACTGGGATTTAAGAAGAGATCTCAAAGTCTCAGACTGTGCCAGGATGTCAAACATTTCTCATTAAATCATCTGATCAAATAGACAAGAAACATCTGAGACACTGACTATGTTTACATGCAGAAAATGTTGTCAATCAAACTAAATTTAATCCGATTGCAGTTTATGACAATACACTATGTGTACACTAAACATTGCAATGTGATTAAAATGTTTGTTTATGTATATTTAATATAATCTGAACCAAACATCTGTGCAAGCACACAGTCGGGGTTGCCAGATTCGCTTATCTAAACCAGCCCAATGGACATTCAAAACTAACCCAAAAGAATCTCAAAGACTATATGAAGAGTTTGGTTCCAAAACGCAATAAATCCATTTTGACTAATTTGGGTAAAATGTGTTTACTATACAAGAATGATGAAAACCACTATTTTCTGTTACAAACTTTCACATAGCATCTTTAGGTTATAAAACATAAAAAGTTGAAATCCATAATTTGATTTTCAAACATTTATTATAAAAAACTGATTATTTTTCGCAAAATACAATAAATGCATGAAAAGTTTTTTTTTTCCCAAAAAGCTATAAATCTATTGAATCAATATATAAATGTGCATTCATCTTTGCCATGTTATATTCATTTAGTTGACTAATGGTATGAACCATTGTTTGTTTACAGTGCATGAAATGGGGCGCTGTGATTTGTTGAGTGGATGTATTGCATTCTGCAGAAAAGTAAGACTGGCGTTGATTGCGTTTTGTAAAAAAAGGGAGGAAAGATGACAGAATAAAATGACGAATATCAGATTTTGTGTAAAATTAAGAATTTACTTTTTAATACTGACCTGATACAATACTGATTTTGGGGTAACTATCGCGTTTTGGAACCAAACTCTTCATTTAGAGCCCAATAACTAATAAACAAAATCCTTTTACTTTAACCCACAGAAAAAAATCAACTCACTGAAACAGTTTAAAAGTACCCCAAATCTGAAGTCCACAAAAAAGCAGAGGACTTGGCAACATAGCGCACAGCATCTCTCATCGAGTTCATGCTTTATCTCTTTATAAATGTGCAAAGTCAAAGTTAAGTTAGAGAAAATTGTAAGTTTTTACATACTGGCAAAGAAAACCCATCTTTTGAAAGGCACAATGCTATTTTATTGCTTTATGTAATGTTATAAAAGACATGAATGCTGCAGAATGTAATGCATGTTGCCATTGCCTTGCTATAGCATGTTTCTGTGTGATACGTAAATAAGAGGTTAATAAAAGACGTGAACTTATGCACCATTCTTCTGGTATTTTTGCAAATACTACGATTCATGCGTTTACATGCATACAGTACTTTTCTCCTAATGATCGGATCATAGATCGGAGTACACCACCCCTTTCAATACGATCGAAATGTGCATCTGATCGACCTCAATCGTAGGCTTTTCAATCCGATTAAGCCGTCAATACTATTACAAACAGATTATTTGGTTGCATTTAATGTAACTAATGTTAATACTTTAAAGAACCATAAGAGGAAACATCAATAGCAGAAAGATGCACAATCCAGTTTAAAGTGTTGTAATTTTTAAAACATGGCAAATTTGTGCTTGCATATTACTTGCTGTTGAACCTTAACAGTGCATGCACTTAAATGAGTGCTCTCACCTCGCTTGTTGTTGAGTATTGGGGCGTAAAATAATCTGAGATTGACTGGGATTGACTGGGTTTTTTGCTTTAAAACCTGGGTTGTGTCCTAACATTTAAAGCATTAATCCACATGCAAATCATCTGTCTGATGGACAGACAAATGCATACCACTAATGATGCGAAGATGAAGTAAAATGTCATGCCGTCAGTTTCACAGGCTAAGAAAAACCCCATAGATATCTCACATACATCTCCATTAGAGCTTCAAAAGAGATGTCACCTGTCATAAAACTAACTGCCGTCCACATTAATTGCATACTTCTGTGCTAGCGGTCTCATTTGCGAGAGCAAAACACTGTCTTACTTTTCTGAGCGTGGACCAGACGAGGACGACTCTTCTGCTCATTAATCTAACACTCCTGAATGTTTTTGGTTACAGCACTTCTGTGCCCACATCACTTCCTCAAAGCTAAAAACAGAAGCAGAAAAATACAGATATGTTACCCATTGCCACCTCCATTTAGCTCAACAAACGCCATAATTACACATCTGCTTTTAATGATCATTGTTATCACTGGTAACAATGGCACATCTGATGCAAAATAGGTAAGCTTTTATTTTCAATACTAATTTTAAAAAAAACTCTTCCACAGTTTTGGATTTTTTAAAACTACAGTGAAAATAAAGTGGCTTTACAGATGGGATACCTTTATTTAGGGAATAACATCTTCTATGTGCATGAGATGCACACTTCCAGATGAATGAGTCGGTCGCTCCCTTGGGCGTCTGATAGGATCTGGGTCATCTGAGCAGACACGTATTTTAAGAATCAAGGGTTTTGCACAAAATAATAGCGAATATTTCAGCATGATTTGTTTTCAAGCTGCTTCATGTTAATGTTAGAGCAAAGACTATGTAAGGTTTTTTAACGCATTTAAATAGTGTTCAGAATATGCTCACCCAGCACAAATGTGAGTATATAAATGCATTTGTTTGCTAGCAGGCTTATTAGGAACTGCAAACTGCAAAGTTACATGGTTTAAAATCCAGTTTTAAGAATGACTGTCTCTCTGTTTGATTTAAATGACCTGTTTTCTGTCTTCACCTGGATGAAAATTTTTATCATATGCACATCTAGAATACAAAAAGCTTTTAATCCAGAATGACACGTGGTGACACATTCCTTGCTGCCACAAAACACAAGTACCACAGTACAACTGATACTAATAACATCTATGTATATCAACAAGTTTTCATTTTTATCATTAAACATTATTATTTAATCGAACCATTACAATTACTTGGTAAAAATTTGGTTGGATAAATTCACATGAGAGGCAGACAATTACAATTCGCATGAGAGATTAGACGATTAGATTCCAATGATTAGTCACAAATATGTAAGAGTAATGAGGTGTATACACCAAATGCAAATTCAATAATTTGCGCAAGTAGATTACATACAAAGTCAAAGCAAAAACGTGAATAGACACAATAGATGTCAATGGGCGGCAATAGATGCAAATAGACGGCAATAGACACAAACTCTTGCGCAGGGCAATGCGAATGACGTGAAAACATGCACTATTTGCTTCAAACTGAAAATACTCAACTCAAGCAAAAAATCAGCATGACACGAAGTTAAATCCCGCAAGTATCTAGATTGAGGAATGTGATGTTTCGTGTTTGGCGTGTATGCGGCATAATGGGGCGCACACACCAAACGCAAATTCAACGATTTGCACAAGTAGATTACATACAAAGTCAATGCAAAGACACGAACTTGCAGGATGTGAATTAGCGAATTGGGTTCCGCGACTGCCGCAAAAACATGACTACTGTATAAAGAAAACATGTTTTTTACTATAGTAGACTAAATATAGACGGTGTAAATTAAGTACAGCATCAGATTAATTCTGTTATCTATTTGCATCTGTGTATTTTAAACAAAACTATTGAATATTACAAGATTGAGCAGTCTTGTTACTGTAAATAGGGGACAATTCAACGCTCAATATGGCCGCTGAGGAGATGGAGGTCCGCCTTCCAGTTAAAAGAACCAATCATCAATCGATAAAGACTGATGATTCTCTTGGGGCGGCCTCAATCTGAGTGCATGTCCAGTAGTGATTCAAAGTTCGATTCATTTCCGCGAACCGGCTCTTTTCGGACAGTTCGGCTCATTGAACTGGTTCAAAAAGCCGATTCATAGGTTCCTGATGTTATCAAGAAATTACATCCCTACGCATTCATTTTCTAACTACTTGTATCAATGAAACATTAAAATAAAGTTGTTTGTGTCAAGACATTAAAACATTCAAATAAAAAGTTGTTTTTGTGAAGGGATAGCTGATTTATTGCCTTTTATTCACACGTTAGTAATGTTTGTGGTCAGTTTCAATCGCTGATCGTGAATGCCAGATACAACCGACCAGTTTTGACTAGCCTACAACTTGAAAAAGATTCTTAAAAGTTTTGCACCTACAGCACACAGAATAAATAAACTTGTCTTTTAAACTAATTGGTTTTCCTTAAACAACTAAAATATGATTTGCATTCACAATAAATTGTACTAAAACTAAAGCTTTTTTAATGAAACAAGCATATCAAGAAACTAATAAAACAAGAAACTTTGCGCATCAGGTTCAGTCAAATCCTCGGTGATACACACGCAGTGTCGGCAACTAATTCGTCAGAATCGTCGGCAATCCTCGCCTCGGCAATCATCGACAAACTTCGACAGTTGGTTGAACTGGATCATTTGGTTCTTTTTGAGTCCGACGTGCTATTTCGGTTATTTCATCAACCCGGAACCTATTCCCGAAACTAAAGTTCGATTCAGTTCGATTTGCAAACCGGCTCGACCACTTACTTCCTGAGAAAGAACAATTCGTTCAAGGACACTAATGTTCAGTAGCTGAAACCATCTTAGATGAAGTTTTTTTAGTGCAACCTGAGCTTAAGAAACAAAATGTATTGTACACTGATGTCAGGTTTAATTGTTGTTAAAGAATATGTTGTTTAATTGTGATTTTAGTATGTTATTTTAGAGTTACCTGTCTTTCCCCATTCAAGTAGATAGGACTTTAGTCTTGAATGTATGAAATAGCTGACGGAGGCTTTGCAAACATGGCCGCCTAGTGGCGCGATATCCCTAAAGAGATTTTGATTTAAAATGATTTGTTTCATTTAAGTACTGGGGAAATCATCCAGTATTTCTCCAACAGGAGTACTGTAATAATATAAAAAATTACACTTTTCACATTTCTTAAATAAGACTTCTCAAGCGTTTCTGTGTACATGTGTAGAAAAGTTTCACCATCAAATCAAATCACACATCTTCAGGAATTGCAGTATTGGCTTCTCTGCATGGTGGCTCCAGCGTTTGATCAACTGCAGTATTGAATGAACTCCACCCACAGATGTCTAAGTATCAATTAAATCGTAGGTGAAATGATTTTCCTTTCTGTATACCAGAGCTCAGCCTTCACAATGCTCACCGCTGCCCTGCTGGAGGATTTTGCAGCATTCGCCGAAGGCAAATGTCATTTCATTTCTCCCATTGTTCAATAAATGGACTGGCTGGATGGATATCAGTGCAGTAATATCAGCAGCATAGTAATTGCAGAAGCAAAGCCAGATGGAATATTGAAAAACTCTTTGCTTTCATGTTTCAAACAATGTCTGCGGGGTATTCGCTTGCCCAACAAGTCAAGAGATGCTATGCTGGTTTCATACATGTATTATAGCAAAATCTACCTCATTAAGAGCACGTACTAACAAAATTATCAAATCTCTTTGTACTTTCGAAAAAGCAGCCGCATAATGACGACCTTGCGGTTGCGTTATTCTTTACGGAAGCAACAATATTGTTAACGTCACATAGGGGCAAACCCAACATCAAACGCAACCCAACTGTCAAAAAACTCCTTTAGTTTGGACGAATGCAGAAAAAAGCGAATGGATCTGACACACTACCGTGGAGAAACAGCTTGAGACATCACTGTTTCACCATCAAGGTCTTCCTACTGCCAAATGATGGGCTTTCCTACAGTATTCGGAGCCCGGGGCCGAGTTGAGCTGGCACGAGAAATGGAGCAGATGCCATTTGATGATGGCAAGCCAGAGATGGGGCGGCCAAACTCTGTCAGAGAGATCAGAAACTTCTCATTATTTTCTCACATCTTTCATGTGGGAAGTCGTGTTCCCAATCAAAAAGCGTCATACCCCGCAGAGCGTCCAGTCCATGGAGCTTGCAGAAAAACAAAATTAGTCAGGCCACAGCTTTGTTTTCGTGCGTATGGCTTCTTCTGGTTGTGCTTTTCGCTCTGCGTGCGAGGTCGTTCTCACCCCTGAATGAGACCTGCATGAATACTGACTCTTTGGCTGGCCAAACAATGTGCCAGTGTGCTCTCTGCCCCGTGCCGAGCCGGATCTGCGGTCTGTAAAGAATACAAATGGGGCGCTTCCTTATTTGGAAAGCATACCTCGCCATGAGCAATTAAGCTGTTTGGGCACAATATAGGGATAATTAGAGAGATAGATACAAATACTATCAATGTTGCTAAACTTTTCTCTGTGCTCTTTTAGGAAGTGAAAAATTTTGTGGGGATTGCTAAGGCAGGCATCATTAAATTTACATTCATGCAAATGCTTTTATCTAAAGCCATTAACAGTGTCTAGCCAACAGTTTTACCGCACGTCCTGCGTGATGTTCTCCATCTTATCACAGAAGGCAACATTAATCAAATTTTACAATCACGCATATGTTTTTTTTTTTTTTGTAGTTGATATTCCTGTGTAAGTGCATCTCTGCTGTATGGAGGATGTTTTAAACACCTCTTTGACTGAATTATTCATTGGCTTAAATTTAGTTTGTGAACGTAGTCAAAGATGCAAATGTTGTAAACATGTCTAAAAGTACAAATTTTATAGCTTTTACTGCAAATTATAAACATCAAAAATTACAAATCTTAACGTTTGATAAAATTATGCCTTGTTGCCTGATTTACAAGAACAACACAGAGACTGAGATATGTTCGAAATAGATAGTGCACGATTTTGTACAGTAGTTGTGTTTGAAATCATAGAGGACACTATTGAGTGCTCTCATTCAATCCCATAATGCATCCCAACAACAAGTCTACAACCGATATAACACAACAGCTAGCCGCTAACCATTTACTAAGGAGCGTGCCAAATTACATCCCAGGTCTCGACACCAGATGCTGCCCGCAGTTAGTGTTGTCTAGGGGTTGAACGGATCACAAAACTCATAGTTCGGATCACATTACGGTTTTTGAAGCACGGATCGGATAATTTTTCGCAAAATTTAATAAGAACAAATATAAAAATAACAAACTTGCACATTAAGTAAGGTCTGAAATTAGCATTAGGTACACAAACTGAATCAAATGAATAATAGCACTGTCTTTATTGTATAAATTAAATATAATTATTATTTTATAGAGCTACAGAAGTGATTTTCTCTTTGTCTTGGGTTGTCTTATTAACATTAATGACACAGACTTAAGTAGATTAATTGAGGTTACTGTCTCTTTAGTTTCTGCCTATAATCTATACACTTAAACACATAAACAAACGTTTTTTAAGAAAAATAATACTTTGAGATCATTTTGTTTGTATGTGCCCTGTTAAGAACAAAATGATTTTATGTTCACTTTCTTTTTGAAACGCGTCTCTCCGTGTTTGCACTTTTGAGTGCACTTAAATGCATGCGCCCCACATAAAAACATTACGTTGTTTTTCATTGCTCTATTCAGCAAATGTATTTTAATGGACTACAGTATGAGACATAGTAGCGCAACTCTCTCTGAAGTTTACACATGAAGGTTTCTGATCATCGAAGGGCATAGGGATAATCACGTCTGATTGGAGTTGGTCCGGACACATTCAGCAGCATGTGTGTCTGTGCATACAGAAAGCTGCTCACTTTAGCGCCTTTTTGTGGTTAAATTGTTTAACATTTGCAAGCCTTTGAACCTAAAATCTGCCTATTTAAATTTGCATATTAATCCGTGAATCGCATGCGTGGCTCGTCATCCGTATGGATGACGGATCAACTGCGATCCGTCACACCCCTAGTGTTGTCGTGGAACCAATACCAGTAAAAATTGACCAAAATGCATCTTAATACCAGGGGTAAACAACCCCCCTGTTGCGTCTATGAAAATTCCCATCTGACAACCAATCAAACAGCGCATCAGTTTCAGGTGGACCCAGTTTTGTGATACTTAAAGAGCACCACTTGTCCGATTCATGATTTTACATTTCCTTTGGTGTGTAGGTGTGTATTGGTTCATGTTAACAATATGCAAAAGGTACAAATCCCAAAGTAAAAGATGACGCGAGTTATCGTCTCCAACGTTAATCTCTTTTCTTGGACTACAACAAACACATAGATTGTAGGCAACAGTTTACTTCCTGGGATTGGTGATGTAGTAAAGACCGACATTATCATAATTCCTCCCACTTCTGACTCACAGCCTGTAAGTTAACCGAATCTTTCAAACATGGTAATGAGCGTAACTTTCTGGTATTCAGGCCAATCACAACGTACAGATTAACTGGCCAATCAGGGACACAGAGATTTTTAAATCCGGGCGTTTCAGGAAGAGAGTGAAATCTGGAGCTACAAAAATGTATGGTATGTGGAAATTTTTTTGTTTTTTAACCATTAACCACGCAAACACATTGTATTATACCAAATACACAAAATAATGTTAACTATATTAGTGGGGAATTGTACAATTGGGGAATTGGGCAATTCTGGACACGGCTTTAGAAGTTTAGATCAATAAGAAACTTCTTAGCATCCACAATACAATCCACAAACACCTGAGCATCTGTATCCCCTCTGGCAACCATTCAAAACACCCTGGCAACCATTTAGCAATGCCTAGCAACCGCATATCAATGTGCTCAGATCAAAGCCATAGTATTGTGTCAGAGACTGTTGCACGGGATAGCACCAGTACTATTTTCATCAACGTAAAAATCTAGTTTAGCTGTTCCTCTTTGGCTAGTTTTTTAAAGCAAATACCAAGTACACAAATAGGTTAAACAGTCTCCAATGCCTTTGTACATCTTACCAATGTTAATGTGATCTTTGATCTTGGCGTCTGCTGTGAGGTGGAGAGAGGAAGCCAAGGACAGCGGGGGCTTTTTGGTGGGTGTTGTTCCACAGCTGTGCCTTTCTGGTCTCATTCAGAGGTCGATGTGTATCAGACAGCGTGTTTGTGCTAACAGTGAAGGGCTAAATTTAGACTAATGCTCTCTATCGACTCGTTTTTCGAGGAATATAAGCAGCGATAGCCGTGACAGAGGAAATTTATTGAGTATTGAGTAACAGAAGAGCGGACAAAAAGAGAAATGTGATTAAAAAGAAAAATAGAGCATGATTGGAAATGAATGTGTCATTTACTGCTTGAATGAATTGTAATGAGAGATCTGGCATTATAGTTAACATTATGATGAATTTCTGTTAACCAATAGTTTAACCAACAAAATCATTCAGTATGCCATTATTCACTCATCCTTGTTTTGTTTCAAACCGAAATGCTGGCATGTTTTCCGTGAAAAAAATTAAAAAATTAAAGAATAATAGTTTTTAATATTTTGCTATGTGAGACCACGTCTGTGAAATCTAGTCTAAAGTCTCATAAATCTAACGATGAGATCTGGAGCATCAAAGTATGATTTCATTCAATGATTTCAATCTTTGTCATGACCTTACTCAGTCAATATAAAAGATATCAAAGATATTATATTTTCACAGAATGTTCTTTACTTAATGTAGGATGATTGTAAATCACAAGGACATTTTATGTTATGCCAAGGCGTCATACTGTGGGTTTGTTCAAATCCCTCACTGGGGATTCCTAACAAAGTATGTGCAACAAGTATACTTTCCTTAAAAACACCAATAAATCAATAAAAAAAATACCACAAATAAGCAGTGACAACTGTGACAGAGGACCACAAATCCGCAGGTCATAAATTGCACGGGTATATTTGAAGAGTTTCGTTGCAAAACGAGATAACCACCGTTCTTTTAATTGTTCACAAATCTCGTTTTTTGGTTGTGCATTCCAATTAATTTCGATGCAACTGCAGTTGGTTTGTTTTGATTTAAACCTTCATAACTTAAAAAATACAGCTAAGTAGCACCATAAAACAAAATAATAACATGATAACATAATAATAAACATGTTTTGACAAAAATGTAAAAAAATGGATTTATCTCGTTTTGCAACAAAACTCTTCATTTGTAGCAAAAGCCAACCATACATTGTATGGGTCAAAATTATAGGATTTTATGCCAGAAATCATTGGTTCCGATGAGATGTTGATGTCTTTCTTTGTTCAGTCGAGAAGAAATTAAGTTTTTTAAGGAAGGATTAAGGATGAAGGAAAACATTTCTCAATTTAATAGACTTTATTGGACCTCAACAGTTTACAGTTTCAATGCAGCTTCAAAGGATTCTAAAACGATCCCAACCAAGGCATAAGGGTCTTATCTAGCCAAACCATAACCATTTTCACAAAAAAAGTATTTTTAAACCACAACTTCTCGTCTTGCAGTAGCCGTGTGACACGCCAGTGCGGCCTTACGTATTACGTAATCATGTGGAAAGGTCACGCATGACGCATGCGAAACTACTGCCCCAGTGTTTACAAGTGTGGAAAAACAGGAGCATTCAAATGTTGTTGTGTGTGGAACAATACAAATTAGTGTCTTTGTGTAGTTTATTGTTTAAAATGGTCCGCAGGTGTGCGTTTCATATATGTAACCATAGATATGTATAAAGGCTAGATGTGTTACGGCGGAGTCTCTAACTTCATAACCTGGCGGCCATCTTACCACAGGCAGCTAGCACTCGTAGCATTGAGTTTAATGGTGCAGGTACTTTTAAATGACCATAACTTGCTCAATTTTCTACCAATTTTTAAATGGTTTGGTTTCTTACAAACGTTATTAACGTGGCTATAATTCTGGATGCTTTAACATGTTTCATGAATTTTTTTTTTGTGTATAAGTATGCAGTGTCATAGGTACATCTTTGACGTTTATAAAAAACCAAACCGTTTGAAAATCGGTAGAAAATTAAGCAAGATATGGTCATTTAAATGTACATGTACCATTAAAACTCAATGCTACAAGCAAGCTGCCTGTGGTAAGATGGCCGCCAAATGCGGACGTTCCACTCAATTGGCCAGCAGCGCAGGTGAGACATCTAGCCTTTATGCATATCTATGTATGTAACGCCTGACTTTCAACATGATTACGTAATATGTAAAGTCGCGCTGGGGCATCACATGACCAGTGCCAGACAAGAAGTTGTGGTTTAAAAGTTTTTGATGGAAAAGACCCCTTTGCCTCGGTTGGGATCGTTTAGAGTCCTTTGAAGCCTCATTTAAACTGTAAACTGTTGATGTCCAATAAAGTTTCTTAAATTGAAAAATGTTTCCCTAAAATGTTTTCCTTAAAAAACTTATTTTAGACTAAACAAAGGAAGACATCAACATCTTGGATGACATGGGGGTGAGTGGAGTTACCCTTTAAGTAAAGATAATGTGCAGTGAAGAAATTTTGTAAATGTCGTACCGTAAATATATAAAACATTAATTTATAATTGGTAATATTTGTTAATGATGGTCGTGACCGTTAAAATGTATTTACGGTATATTAAGGTAATCACCATATGTGTTTACGGTAGTCCAATAGGCTTTATGCCCAGCTGCCCTACTTCCTGAACTTCAGCCAGCTCCTTGTTTTCTGTCTGCCATTATTGGACAAACTGATTAAACCTCAGTAGTCACAACAACAATAATCAGACACACCTGGATTAATCAGTTTGTCCAATAATGGCAGACAGGAAACAAAGAGCAGGCTGAAGTTCAGGAAGTAGTGCAGCTGGGCATAAAGCCTATTATATAGGGTGATTACGGTAGTAAGCGCGCAGTTTTTATGAATGAAGCTGTAAAGGCAGCGTGCAAGCAAAGTAGACATCGCCGAGTACACAGCGCTGGTTTGGAGGCTGTGATTTTCCTTATTTAAGGCAGTAATGAAGGGTTGTACCTGTGCTATGAGATATTTGTTGTAGCCGTGGCCAGGAGCTGGTCACTGTTTTGAGGCTTTAAATAATTAAATCAAGGTGTTTTTTATTCATTTGTGAGGTACTTAAAAGTGTTAGCCCATACACATATGCACATGCTACCAAAGAAGCCTATTTATGTGTTGGTTTGTGAATAAATAACTATAAGAAAGATGATTATGGGACTGAGAAGCTTGTTTATGTATTTCATATAGGCTTTACACTAAGGACTTCATTTGGACAACTTTAAAGGCGATTTTCTCAATATTTTGATTTCTTTGCACCCAGATTTCCAAATCTTAACAAACCATACGTCAATGGAAAGTTTATTAATTCAGCTTAACTTAATAAAAAAAAACTATGTTCTAGAACAGCGCTGTCAAGTCAACAACACTGTTATTAAAGCTATTAAAGTGACCTTTGCCATTTTGTTCAGCCAAATGAAAATGCATCATGCATCACATACTCTTAAATTAGCTTTTACATGTGCATGCATCTCGGCTGATCTCAGATCCGCGGAATCCGGCCCACTCCAGGAACACACGTTCCATCAGGCTCCATATGCCACCAGCCGCCCAGCCAAACAAAAACCCTTATTAATAGATTCACTGTCAAAGACGAGTCACGTCCCCACTGAGCGTAGTGAGTACAGAGCGCCGAATGAGTCACACGAGTTTTCCACGGCTGCCACAGACCGAAGCGTCTGAAGCAGATAACACCACGCCGACGGAGAGCCGTCTCTATTCTGAGTCACCGCACTCACGCCGGAACCCGAGGAACCTTCGCAGATATCAAATGCAAAAAAGCAGCGAGGTCTGTTTGATGGACGGGGCAGGTCAACTGAAACGAGAAGGCTGTAAATTAATTTTTTGGACACAAGTGGGCTGGCAGCACATCGGTTAAGTCAATGTAAAAATACACAAGCAACGATATTCACCTTCTTGAAAGATTAAAATACATTACGGATGGAAAAGCAGCCGACACGGGGAGTTTCGACAGAGATTATAAGGTCACCTCTCTGGATGATTCGGTTAACATCTGCGTATGACACCTTCACATCATTGACGGTTCCCTGGAGTCGTACGCTTTGATGAGATTTTGATGTGAATATATGAGCAGAAAGAGCATCAATAAAATATTTCCACTGTGTATGAGATGCTCATGTCTTTTAAAATCATGTTAATACTTTGCCCTCACAATCTGTTTCCCTATATACCCAAAAAAGCATCTGTCTCCATTAAGCAGATTTTAAAAATAGCCATCTATTCTGACAAATTATTACTGTGATTAAACAACGTATTTCATTGTATTCCAGCAAGCAATTTTGCTTTTTAAAGATGTGTAACAGCCGTCCAAAGCAGCCAAGAGAAATTTGGGCTGTCAATGAAAATTTTACAGATGTCGAACCATGAAATAAATCAATAAATACACCAAACAGCTTGTTATCACTGTTGATTTTGCTTACATTACATGATGGAATATCATACATCTCGCAAGTTATTTAGGCAAAAATAACAAATGACCAAGTTCAAGTTTATTTTGGCTAGAAGTGGATTACTCATAACCGGACTACAGTATAGTGAGTCTATAGACCATACGCGATAAGCGTCTGGTCCAAACTTTACTTCCGGTTTCTGTTTGTTTAATGGTCTGAATAGTTGCTGAAACGGAACTCTTAAAGAAATACCTCGTCGAAAATAACAAATGTTTTGGGTTCCTATGTAATCTATGTGTTGTTTATTTTGCTTGTTGTATAAATAAACTACCGTAAAAGGACTTTGTTGTTACTTATTCTTCGCAGAGTTTACCGGAAGTTATGTGATGACCACGAAAGCCGCGTGTAAAATGACAACTATGGCTTTCTGGGATTATAGCAGATGGTTTACAAGTGATGGGTCCTTAAGAGTGGAAAATAAAGTCAGGTGCATTGCATTATGGGATATAATGTGTGCGGTGTCTAGTAATGTTTAGCAAGTCATCTGTAGAGAAAATGTGACCTTGCATGCGAAAACCAACCCAGACGGCATTTCAACGTTAATTCAACATTGAATCAATGTCATGGACAAGGTTGAATCAACGTTGAATTACCTTTTAATTTTGCAAATTGAATCAACGTTGATATTGCAACATTGCTTCAACGTCTCACTTTCAACATGGATGAATTAAGGTCTTTGCGTCAACGGCAAATTAATGTTGAAACATGCATTGATTTTGCGAATTGAATCAACATTGATATCGCGTTTAGCATTAACCACTGTTTCAATGTTATACCAACGATGAACAAACAACTGACATTATTTCAACCAAATTTCAACGTTGATTTTTAAGCATTTTATTAACCTTTTGCAACCGTTTAGCATTAACTTTTGTATAAACATTTGTTTCAACGTTGAAACAAGAACTGATATTATTTTCAACCATATTTCAACTTTGAAGGTCGGTCATGTGTGATTTACTGTTTTCTACATAAAATCGTGCTAGATAATGCAAAAAAACAATGTGTAAAAATATAATCTTGACATCTTTAATATTGACAAAGATCATGTCAAAGATTGAAAGCAAACTTTTATCATTAGATTATGGATTTCACAGACAGGTTTACAAATCTTCAAACCGTGCAAAAAAAAAAAGAAGTTCTATTCACTAAAAAAATGAAATTTCTGTCATTGCTGAAAAAACCAGCATACCAGCAAGACCATCATATGTTGTTTTTTTGTGCTGGTTTGCTAGTGAACACCAGCTAAACCAGCATCAAACCAGCATCAGCACCAGCATTAGCACGAGCTAAACCAGCACCAAACGAGCATTAGCACCAGCTAAACCAGCATTAGCACCAGCATACCATGCTGGTCATACCAGCATATGTTGTGTTTTGGTGCTGGTATGCTGGTGACCACCAGCTAAACCAGCATAATTTCCATGCTGGTCCATGCTGTTTTTTTCAGCAGGGCGTACGTTTGTCTTTGAAACACAAAATGGAAATGTGCAGCCTCATTCACCATTTACTTTCATTGTACTGTATGATTAAAAGCCATGCTTCAAAGACAGAAAGACTAAAGTATTATCTAAAGAAAAAACATCAAAGTGCAAAATATAAAGGTATAAAAGGAAATGCAAAAAGAAAATGATCAACAAATGCAACAATTTCTATTTATTGGATTATTTTTGTTACAAACTCATTTGGGGAGTGCACTTAGATGGTTATTTAATAGATCACTGACACTAATTGGAAATAAGAGTGTCGGCTCCGGTCTCCCACTTAAAATTAGCAAAGCAGACAGAACAATCTCACACACGGAGTTAAATGAACAGAGCGTTTAGCAACCGATCTGCCTGGAAAAGTGAAAATGGAAGAGTAGCAAAGAGACTGAAAGAGTTTGATATGCTAAAGTGAGATTGATCTGTAAAGGCCACACTGCTGTTCATTACTTTTAAAAATAAAGTTTCTTTAACATCCACATAACCGTATAGGCTCAGTGTTCCCACACCTTGGTTAACTTCAAATTCAATGACCTCTCAAGGACTTTGCAGGTCCAATACCCTCAAATTCAAGGAATAAATGTGGGGACACATTTCAAGTGAGAGAAAGGTTACATTGTGTTACCTTTTAAGATATATTGTTACAGTTCCCTTTCGATGGAACTTACGCTGCGTCACTGCGGTGACACTTTGGGGGCGCCTCTAGGGGTAAGTGCGTCTGAATGTGTATATCAAATTCAACCAATGATGAGGCTTAACGACAAAGACAGGGTGACACGAGAGTCAGGAAGTATATCGCTATATGAAATATTGCCAAAGACGGCGTTACAGGGACAAGGAAGTATGACAAGGGAGACGCAGCGCCTCGTTCCCTTCTCAGGGAACAACAGTTACATACATAACCCGAGACGTTTTCATGTGTCAAACACAACTATGCAAAAAAACATTTTGGTATGAATCAACATTCGCTTACAGAAGATATAAGCATTTAAAGCACGTTTAACACGTGTGCTTAAAAAGTCTAGAATTTTTATGATATTATCCTACACTACACAGGAATAATATGTTTTTTTTTCAAGCACTTTCAATGACCTGTATCTATGTATATTTTCAAAACTTCCCAGGGTCTTCAATTTTTCCCCCATATTCACAAACTTTCAAGGATTTCAAGGACCCGTGGGAACCCTGAAGGTTGTTTAGATGCAAAAGCCACTAAATGCCACCTCCATAAAAAAGAGATAATGACATTGACTGAATTATCTCAGCACATATTATACGTTCGTGAAATACTTTCGCTTCAAAGCTCTTACCACACATCACAGCTTTTGAAAACACCCCAAAAAGTCATACACAAACTAAAATAGATACAGTTCATGAAGCCTTTGCACTAAAAGCATATGTTTGGTCTCGTTTGAGATTTAAAAGAGTTACTGCGTCTCAACTCCGTAACCTAATTCTTAATATAATTCAGTCGGCAGTGGGGACAGTACAGAGGCAAATCTCTGTGAAATGTTATAAGTCGTCTGTCCACTTTAGTTCAATTTAATTGGATTCTGAAATACAGAGAACAATAAGAATTTGAGACTTCCAGCACAGAAACACACCAACAACATCGTAACAAGCTGTGTTTGCACTCCAACTTTCATGAAGAGAGCAAATGAAAGGCATCTTCTCATGTTTCAACAAGAAATAAATAAAGTAAAATACACAGCAGACAATTATTCAAACTCTTGCATCCCCACAGGAATTCTGGTCCAGCGAGATGAACAAGATGAAGAACTTCAAGAGACGTTTTTCACTTTCTGTGCCACGAACGGAGACGATAGAGGAGAACGAGTTTACAGAGCAGATCAACCAACTCAACATCCGCTGCAATGACGGTACAGCTTTCATTTTAATATTCAACATCGCTCATTTCAAGTTTAGGGTATCCAGCCAAATTTAAAACCTACAGCATCATAGGAACTGCACTTATTTCATGCCAAATCAATTATGTTCAGAATTTAAAATACAAAAATACCATATAGTCCATGAAAGAAAACGCAAAAAGCATCAAAAAGCATGAATGAATCTGCTGATTGCTGATTACTTCACATTACCCCACATTAGATAAATATTCCTATAGGCTGATGCACTGACTGCATGAATTACTGGCATGTAAACAAAATGTAAGGCTGAATTTTAAACTTTTCTCACATCTGAGAAAGTGCCCTGCTGCCGTTTTCATATGAAATTTAAAGGGGACATTTCACAAGACTTTTTTAAGATTTCAAATAAATCTTTGGCGTCACCAGAGTATATGTGAAGTTTTAACTCATATAGATAATTTATATAACGTTAAAATTGACACTTTGTAGGTGTGAGCAAAAATGTGACGTTTTTCGGTGTGTCCTTTAAAATGCAAATGAGATAATATCTGCACTAAATGGCAGTGCCGTGGTTGGATAGTGCAGATTAAGGGGCGGTTCTGACATCACAAGGGGAGCAAGATTTCAATTACGTATTTTTTCTACATACTTGCAGAGAATGGTTTACCAAAACTAAGTTACTGGGTTGATCTTTTTCACATTTTCTGGGTTGATAGAAGCACTGGGGACCCAATTAGAGCACTTAAATATGGAAAAAGTCAGATTTTCATGATATGTCCCCTTTAAAGGCAACTGAAGCGATCACCAATCCGTGTGCAGTTTCTGGAGCTAACATAGCAAAATTTTTAGGGGGGCTGAGAATAATTGGGGGGGGGGGGGGGGGGGGGTGTACAGCCTATCGACGCCCCTGAATAGAAATTTTTTAAAGACAAAGAAAATCATTGCAAGTAGATCAAACACAATAAAAATTTTTATTTATTTATTTATTCTTTACGCCATTCCAGCATCTATGGCTATATTCATGGCGAGAACTACACTGTAAAAAATTTCTGTAGAAATTACAGTATTACTGGGTATTACTGGCAACTAGCTGCCAGTAACTTACTGTATATTTTACATTTATGTTATTTACTGGCAACATTTTGTTTAAAGTTAAATGAATATGAAACATTTTCAGACTTTATCTTCTACAGTAAGTTACTGGCAACCAGCTGCAAAATTACAGCAAATTTTTTACAGTGAGTTAATTCATGCACAAGTTTTATTCAGACAAGTTAATCCATACACAGGTGACAATTTGGCATCTCCAATTAGCCTAACTTGCATGTTTTTGACCTCTGGGAGGAAACCGGAGTACCCGGAGTAAACCCACGCTTTTTTCTTAAAAATAAAGCAAACACAATAAATTAAATACACTGATTAATTAAACAGGATTAATTTGGATTTCATATATGGACTTTTCATCACCGAAGAGAGGCTGAAAAAGCGAGTGGTCTATATGACTTTGGTAATCTGTCTGAGAGATAGTAAGAGCCGTAAAAAGAGAAAAGCCCACAAAGCTGCTGGCCCTTTCGGCCTCTGTGGGATTCACGGAAGATGATGATGAAACAAGTTTCTGACCCTCCAGCATCTTCACACATCGGACCAAACGTCTCGACTGAAATCGCAATCGTGGTTATCTTACATTATTCATGCAGAAGTAACCGAACAGTTCTGCTCTGCTGTCCTATCGCCTTCATGAGTCAATATCACATCAAGAGCGACAGCGAGATCATTTTAAGAATTTAAGAGTCTGGAAGATTTAAAAGGTTTTTCAACACCTGCAATCTTCCAGTACAGAGAAAAATACACGGGTGAAAATCAATAATGCTGGTTATTGGATCTTCTGTATCTTGTACTAAATCTATAGAAAGAAGTTTAATAAACTTTAAATCACAATCAACTTTGTGAAAAAATACAAGAACACAACATATTATTGTAGCTGGAAATATATTCAATATTCTTCTATAGTGTTTTATGAGTCCGTTTACGATTTTTGGTGAAGACTAATTTAAAATTATTATTATGAATTAGTTGTCTAGTATCATGTTGTAATCTATTTCTAAAAATCATATAAAACGTGGTTGGTTGTTTTACATATGGCACAGATGCAAGGTGGACTGCAAGGCGGACATGAACACTGAATAAAGTCATACCGAAAAATTAGATCATGAACCTTCGGTCTTTAATAGGACAGGGATTGGGACCTAAGTGCATGCTGGGAATGAAACATTTGTTTGGGGAGCAGTCGTCTCTTCAGCTGTCTGTTCGAGGCAGCTGTTTCCAAAACGCCCAATTTTCAGCTTCTCTGATTGGCTGATAGGTCAGCATGGCGTTGCCTCTTCCTCACCCCCAGGAGAAGCGGCTGTGATGGAGACAGCTGGAGTTCGGAAAGAGAGATTTGTGGACAGGCGGTATGGAGACGCAAGGGTGATTTGATTATAGTTACATCGTCCTGCTTCTCTCCAGCTGCAAATGAATAAGCCAATCACATCAGTGGTAATCTTGTTAATGAAAATACTGATGACGATGTTCGTTGATGAAGAGTTTTGTCAATCATAATAAAAATTAGCTATCATAGCAATAAATGTAAAAAATGTTTTATATAAATATTAAACCATCTGGATACTTCTTTAGTCCATAGGGATTCAACCAGTGAACTTGGTGTTGTTTGCACATACTAACAGCGGAGCTACAGGAACATGTTGACTAATAGATGAAGAGAAAATAAATAATGTAAGATATTAATAATGCATTAACAATAAACAAACATACTGTAACATCTGCACAGACAATAAGCCAAACATACCAAGTTAGTCACGGGGTTTAGCTTGTACTGTAAATACACTGTTATGCAACAATGCAGTTTACCATTAAGCATGAAATGGTCATGAAAAACATTTTCTGTCATGTTAAGAGAGGTAACAATGTTAGCATCCAATAATTTTAACAGTGCACTAAATCTACATTGTGTCAACAGCACAGTGTACTATAGTACATCAATGTAACGTCAGTGTCTTATAATTATTCAAGAGACGGCGTGTTCCTATCCAACAATGCGTGCGCTGTGTGTTCATGTTACTGACACTTCACGCTGTAAGATCACATACAGGTAGTTGTTGAGAGAGGCGTTCATGGGTCGCAAGTGTTTGTTTTTATGGTGCAAGGTTGTAAGTACATTGCATGGCTATGCTGTCAGGTCTTGTCGAGGCAAGGATGCGGTACCTGAGGACTTCTCTATCTCTTCAAATACAGTATTGTCATATTTCAACTATAACAGTTTGTTTTAAATAAATATTTTTTATATCTAGTTTAATTTTTAGTTTTTTGTCATTTTGCTGTTGCCTGGAACGCATGACTTCTTCTCATTCATGCCCATTTTAGTTGCATTTAAGGGGCTTTCATGACCTTATGTTTGAGTTAAAACATGGGGAATTCACAAAACAGGAACATACAAAGCTAGCTTTTATTACTTAATATTTAATAAATTTTTGTCACAATTAATGAACCAACATAAACAATTGTATTGGCATTAACTAACATCAACAAACATTAAAAACTACACTCACCTAAAGGATTATTAGGCACACCATACTAATACTGTATTTGACCCCCTTTCGCCTTCAGAACTGGCATTGATTCAACAAGGTGCTGAAAGCATTCTTTAGAAATGTTGGCTTATATTGATAGGATGGCATCTTGCATTTGATGGAGATTTGTGGGATGCACATCCAGGCCACGAAGCTCCCATTCCACCACATTCCAAAGATGCTCTATTGGGTTGAGATCTGGTGAGTGTGGGGGCCATTTTAGTACAGTGAACTCATTGTCATGTTCAAGAAACCAATTTGAAATGATTCGAGCTTTGTGACATGGTGCATTATCCTGCTGGAAGTAGCCATCAGAGGATGTGTACATGGTGGTCATAAAGGGATGGACATGGTCCGAAACAATGCTCAGGTAGGCCGTGGCATTTAAATGATGCCCACTTGGCACTAAGGGGCCTAAAGTGTGCCAACAAAACATCCCCCACACCATTACACCACCACCACCAGCCTGCACAGTGGTAACAAGGCATGATGGATCCATCTTATCATTCTGTTTAAGCCAAATTCTGACTCTACCATCTGAATGTCTCAACAGAAATCGAGACTCATCAGACCAGGCAACATTTTTCCAGTCTTTAACTGTCCAGTTTTGGTGAGCTTGTGCAAATTGTAGCCTCTTTATCCTATTTGTAGTGGAGATGAGTGGTACCCGGTGGGGTCTTCTGCTGTTGTAGCCCATCCGCCTCAAGGTTGTGCATGTTGTGGCTTCACAAATGCTTTGCTGCATACCTCGATTGTAACGAGTGGTTATTTCAGTCAAAGTTGCTCTTCTATCAGCTTGAATCAGTCGGTCCATTCTCCTCTGACCTCTAGGATCAACAAGGCATTTTCACACACAGGACTGCCGCATACTGGATGTTTTTCCCTTTTCACATCATTCTTTGTAAACCCTAGAAATGGTTGTTCATGAAAATCCCAGTAACTGAGCACCAACAACCATCCCACGCTCAAAATTGCTTAAATCACCTTTCATTCCCATTCTGACATTTAGTTTGGAGTTCAGGAGATTGTCTTGACCAGGACCACACCCCTAAATGCATTGAAGCACTTGCCATGTGATTGGTTGATTAGATATATGCATTAATGCGAAATTGAACAGGTGTTCCTAATAATCCTTTAGGTGAGTGTATATTGCTCACTGTTTCTTAATGCATTTATTAATGTTAACAATGTTGTCAAGTGTTACCCAAAAAACTACATTATAATTGAAACCTGGAGTTAGGTCAGGGAGGAAAGCAATGCATGAAAAATAAAAGATTTCATTCTAATTTGCCTGTCTGTAAGCCTTAGATTATTAAAACTCAATTAGCGCAAGGTTAATATGGCACCTAAATGAAGGAACCGATCCGATTCACGTTAGGGAGTCAAGTCTCATATTTCTTCCCTGCCAGTACGTCTCCCCCCTTTATCTCATTAAATCTGTGATGTATCGTTGATCGCAATGCGAGTAATTCTCCATGGAGAGACGCCCATGATGGAGTCATCATGCAAATGTTGAAGGCAGTCTTTTGGCTAACAAGTGTTTCTTGATTACCAGAAAGATGTAAGCTATATTTAACGATAATGCTTTGGAAATGGCTTTCGACAGATTCCTTGGAGGGTCTCGCATAATTACAGAACCAGAAACACACACACACAAGTCATGATCTCACTAAATAGTTTATACTGCACAGGGTAAACGGACTGTACAGCGTGTTAAGAGTTCGAAGATAGCGTCATTTAGAGTCAGTCTGAGAAACGCTTAAAAGCTGTCGTGTGGCTGCTGGCAAAGCGTGAATGACAAGTATCCCTATTTCCAATGAAAAACCCCAAGGGCTGCTATGAATCCAGAAGAATAACATGAACACCAGAAGCAGGTGCACGGCTTGAATTCACATGAAATAGCTTTTGTTCAACATCGGAACAAAAAAACAAACCAAATAGCACGAAAGGGCCATTTACGTTATGGACGATAACTATAACAATATAAAAACTTTTAATTGTAGAGTTTACAGCACAACTATAACAACAGCAATACAAATGAACAATATTCTTGGGATTACTTTCGAAGCCATTTCTTTCGAGCTGATGAACAATAAATCATTGAGAGCCAATCGAAATCCATTTAAATTTAAAGGGCTCGTGCATTTAAAATGTGAAACTGCAGCACTCATGCTAGAATTAACATTACTGTCAGTTAGGCCTCTTTCACCAGCCTGGTCTCACTGTTAATACGTAGTAATAATATGTTACTTTTAAAAAAGCAAAACATACTTTTGGTACATTTAAATAGAGTCTGAAGCGTACAATGTAAACGTTTGCAACAATTGAAATGTAGCATTATTAAGTGTTTACAGCTACAAAAACGTTAAGTATTTACAAATCTTTTATACCATTTCCCTTTAACCATTTCATCGATAATGTTACCACACTAACCGTACCCCAAACCTTACCCTAAACCCAAACCTTTTATTCAAGAATTTAAAGGGGTGGTTCAATGGTATTTCATGCATTCTGACTTATTAAGACAGTTATAGAGTTGTTTCCTCGTGCTAAACGTAGGCAAAGTGTCAAAAAAGCAGTTGGGCGTGTTACAAAGTATTTCTGTGCCGAATGCACTTCGTCAGGGTTCATACAAGTTTCGGAAAGTTGTTTTCGATTACGGGTCCAGCTGACGTTTCAGGGGTTTCTATACGTATCACTTCTTTGTATGGGCACTTCCCCGGGAAAACCCCGCCCACCCATCAATCAGCGGGAGACGCTAGAACTTTCAAACATCATATCAGGCCACAGCTTTGTTTAATTTCAAAACTCAACAATGGCACGAATGAAGAAGTGTTTTTTTTGGATGTAAGGAGAAGAAAGCCAGCATTATGGAAACAATGGGTAAAGTTTATTATCCGGGGTAGCAGCGGAGTTTTGTGTGTGTGTTTGTTTAACACTGCATTTCATTGAAAAGTCCCAACTGGGTCATGAGTTTCATGCGGTAGGTAAGACTTCTGTCTTATGTTGGAAATAGACGCGTGCATATTATATAAATGACAGGAACATGTAGTGAATCATAAGTTAAACAGTGTTGTATAGTGTTGCATGACTTGTACTCGCTCCTCCCGCGGTAGTAACTCCTCCTTCTTCATTTTTTGTACGTTATCGGAAAGCTAATCTTTCTTCAATAAATCTGATTAAACTAAAGACTCTTCTGAGATATAAAGGATGTAATAATACTCTATAGGTACTCCAGATTAACATCAGAAATGCAACAACGTGTGTTATGTGAGCTTCAACAATAAGTAATGTATGTTTTTATCTTCTGCAACGTAATGGAGAAATATGTAGAAACATTTTTGTAACAATAATAAAAAATAGCATTTAAAATATATTTTAAGCAACTAATACAGTCCTTCCCAAAACAGTTTATTCAAAACTATACTATACTATTAGAAATAAAAAGCACAACAGACAAGTGTAATCACAAATAATTTTTTTATTTTGAAAATTTAAAAGCAGTACCAAAAGTAGTTAAAATAAAGATGTGCTGCAGCCGCAATCTAGATTGAAGTACCAGACCATACATAACATAAATTCACAAAATATGTTTATTTTAATCCACATCTTTAAAATTTTTACGATTGTGAGGAACAGGTCCAAATTCAGCTCTTTATCCAGCGAACTTCTCATCAGCGACTGTAAACGTAAAATCTAGCGTTCGTTATGAATTAAAAATGTAAATATTGTCGCTTTAGTGATATCAAAGTTCATTGGTTCTTGTGTGCTACGTCACAGATTTGCGACATTGCTGTCTTTCGGTCGATGTACTTTTGAAATTCGAAATGCGTGCCTTGACTTTCTTGTGGATTAATAACTTTAATACTTCTCTGTACTTTATATACTCCAGAGAGGACCACGACTGCAGCACATCATGATTTTAACTGCATGATTTTAATAAAATCTTTTGGGTAAGTTTAGGGGTAGGACTGTATTAGCAGCGTTAATATCTTTTAAATGCCATTTTGTTACTACAATATGCATTCCCAGTTTAATGTCATAATATATTCACCTTTCTGAACCTTTTATTTTTTTATAGGATGTACAGATCAAAATTCGCATTGTGACAAAATTACCTGTTTTGAGTATTCGGCAATAAATTCTCCTTTTGCATTTAATGATGAAAAATCATATAGGTTTAGAGCAGTGGTTCTCAAACTTTTTCAGCGTGTGGCCCCCTTTGTTTACGGTGCATTCCTTCACGGCCACCCCAAAGAAAATGTATGACAAAAAAACAGTTCTAAAACTTCACATTTTAATTAAACAAAACATTAAATTATACAAATTAGTGCTGCCTTATTTTTTTAGGTTTAATTTCACCGAATTCATGATAAATTAATGTATTTTATAAAAATGTCATAAAACTGGGGGCCCCCTGGCACCATCTCGCGGCCCCCCTGGGGGCCCCGGACCCCAGTTTGAGAACCACTGGTTTAGAGGACGAGTAAAAACAAAAAGTATGTTACATTTTATATAAAGATATATTTCTATATAATAATTTTCCTTTAATTATCATCTGGCTGCCAATCAAGATCATACTGAAATCATAATATCAATTTAAAGTCTTTCGGCAGCAGGTAGTGTTACAGCACCAGCAAATTAACATCCACACGGGAGTCAACGTACCTTTAATAAAGTTCCCTGTAAAACCCATCAACGGTTAAAGTCTCAGGAGAGATCTGAGCTGTTAGAAGATCACAGAGGTTCATTACAGACGTGATAAGTGTGCATTTAGATGTGCAGACTCTGCTGAAATCCAATGTGGACAGGGCAGAGAGCCGTCTGGGCTCGGGGCCTCGAGAAATAGGACACACAAATACTCAGACGTTAAGAAACCCCTCTCTAGCAGGGCACACAAATAATATCAGATGAGAAAGGTTATATTGAAGGTCATTGCAGGACAAAACACAGACAACTCAACCCCACTACAAGTTGCATCAAGAGATTTCTGTATCTATTATTCCCTTTGACCTCTACCGGGACAATGGGGAGCTGTTACAAAGGGTCAGACTTCAGGGCATGGTTTCCATTTTTTACTCCCACAATAAAACTCTTGATCATAGCCAAGGGTCAGATAAAACTCAAAGGCAAATCCACTAAGCACACAATGTCCACAAGCTATATTCCCATACTTTCTGCAATACGACAAGACTTTGCTGGTAGAGAAGGCGAGGATGTAATTTGACACGTTGGGTACGTATGAAGAATTGGGATGAATAAAAAGATTGGAGGGGAGTCCAGATTACAACTGCGTATCCTGGAGAGGACAATCTCCCATAAAGAGAGCGAGGATGAGAGAGAGAGAGCGGAAAAACGATTCGCATGCTACGACCCCAATTACTGAAGAGGAGATCAAAGCGCTCGCTGCCACTGTGATATTTAAATGATGAGCCTGGATAGGATTTTGCTTTTCAGACCTAAAAATGAAGGAAAGCAAGGCCCAGTACCGTCCTCGGTCTCTCATTCGCAATGCTTTGTGCCACGTTTGAAAGCAGCATACGGCTGTTGCTCATGCACCAAAACAAAATGCACCAAAAATGTAAATTTTGTTATTTACTCCATCTCACGTTGATCCAAACCCGTATGACCTTTCTTTCTTCGGTGGAACAGAACAAGTAATGGATATTTCTGGGTTTACATAAATACAATGAATGTTCACCTTTCATGTCGCATGCGGGTGAGTAAATGACCAGATTTTCATTTTGGGAACTATCCCTTTAATTAGAGTATGTGGGCAACAGATGACATTTACCTCACCTAACAAATCAGGAATGCCAAAGCATTTACCCATCTGTTTTGGAAAAAACTTCCCCTTGCTGCATTCCTGGGCCAGGTGTGAACATAAAATGCAATTAAATCAATGCCGAAACCATGTAGAAAGAGCAAGCGAGAGAAAACAAACATCTAAGGCTGTGTGGGGACCTGCTATTGAATTTCAGATCTGTTGAAGAGCAGGATGTGATATAAATATTGATGAATCAGATGGCTAACTGAGAGACAGAATAGCTATCTCTTGTTATCCGAATCCCAGCGTTCCCTTTGTTAACGGTCCGTGTCGCCATAGCAACAAGCAATTAAATGGCAGCATCCATTTAAACATCAGAGACAAGTTGAGATTCATGCTGCCAAACAATAGAGAGGAAAAAAGCCGACTGCGTGCGATCGCTAGGGGAATCGAAAAGGACGACACTTTAAAGTTAACAAGAAAAGTTGTGAGGTACCGAACGAGGGTAGAAAAATGTGAAAGTACCTCTTTATCTTACGACGTAATGGCACTCACCTAGTTTACTCAAATACATGCAATACAATGCAACTGTGACTGCTCACTTTCCCATTCATTTTCTCTTTAGGGATTTAAAAAAGATTCAAAGTTTGAAGGAAGCTTTGAACCAACTAAACTTTACGAGGAATATATTTAAAACAAAAGACTTTATGAAGTCTACTTTAAACTAAATTAAACGTCTCTTCCCATGAGTGATGTATGCTGATTAAATAATTACAAATCTTCAGGATCTCTTAAACCTACATAAAATTAAATCCTAATTTTAAAGAAATTAGTCTTTTTACTTCATTCTGCTCAAAAACGCTCAAGATGTGTTTAGTGCCAAGAGAGGTCACACAAAACTCAGACGATGCCTAAAGAAGACATTTAGTTCTGAAAATTAAATTTTTTCTTTTTTTGTACATATTTCCTGTATTTTCTGTTTGTATCCTAATAAAATAGATTGAAAAATAAATAAGAATGGAAATTAAAACTTCTAAAACAACAAGTCTGGTGTTGGTGCCTAATGCAAGGTTACACCAGAAGCAGTAGACGGGGCAAGCGCGAGTGATTTACATGTTAAGTCAATGCAAAGACGCGATTGGGCATCCTGCGGATGGCGGAAATTGGGCATCCTGCGAATGGCGGAAATTGAGCGTTAACCAATCAGGACCTTGCTGTAGTAGTGACGTGATTACAGGAAGTGAGCGGAGTGGCGGAGGCTCACGTGATTCGCATAAGCCCCTCCCATGACGCGAATTTCCGTGTGAATGTCTCGAATGACTAGAATTTCATGCGCCAATGAAGCGAGTGAACTCAAATGTTCAAGCGTCCAACTACGTGCCAATATCGCGTTTTTGCCGTCTCTACCGTGGCTGGTGGGAATGCACCATAAGACTTTTACTGTATTGTATGTCCATAACTTTCAGGCGAACACATTTGGATTTACTTTGGTAAATTTCATTGCTCTTTCAAACTTTAAAATGGGAGAAAACAGGGAACAACTTCTGACTTTAAAGGCTCTCTAAGCGAATAATGTGCGACGTCACTTCCTGTTGATGTTTGAACTGTTTTCAAACAAACGGAGCGTAGCTAACGCCTCCCCCTCCCTCTCCCGTTCCGTGCTTTCATGAACGCGCCCAACCCCCACCCCCAAATCCTTCTTGTCGTTTATTGGGTGGAACACTGTGTTATGTTTTGTTGTGGTAGGTTTTGGCACTATTTTGATATTGCCGTTTGTCGAGCCTGAGCTGTCTACAGAGATCGCGTTTTTTTACAGTTTGATCAGCGAACAGGCAGCAAGCAGATAGTGAGGAGATGTTTGCTGTATGTAACAAAAAATGTTTTATGGTCTAAAACACGTCAATTCGCTTAGAGCACCTTTAACCCCTAAAAAATGCATTCATCCTTCACAGAGGTAATCAACAAGGAGTTAATAAAGGTGTTTTGTGGGTAATTTATATGATTTTGTAAGAAAAAAATATTCATGTTTCAAACTTTATAAACTATAATAACTAGCTCCCGGTAACGGCACCATCTGAACTAACGCAATTCATAAAATAGTTTTAGCGTAGTAAGCATTGGTTGCCATAGAGATACTATGCGCCTTGACAATCACGTGAGTCCAAGATGGCACGGTTACAAGAAGCTAGTTATTATAGTTTATAAAGTTTAAAACATGTATATTTTTAGACTTTTATTTACCCTCTTGGAGCCTTGTGTATTACTTCTGTGAAGGATGAATGCACTTTTTGGGGGATTTAAAGTCAGAAGTTGTTCCTGATCCCTGTTTCTCCCATTATAAGCTTGAATAAGCAAGAACATTTACTAAAATAACTCCAAATGTGTTCTTCTGTAAAATGATATCTCGGATAGCTTGAGGGTAAATCAAGGTGTAATTTTGATATTTGGCAGAAGTATCGCTTTAACTTGTCTTTATGTTGACAGCAAATGCTGAATGAAAATGAATCGTTGGTCTGATTTCAAAAGTTCATAATTGAAAATGTAAAAGAGAATATTTCCTATGAAGAAGAAGATTTTTAGTTCTGGAAGTAATGTGGACAGATGATTGGCTAAAATCCTTGGCATCCCACAGTTAGAAATCCTCTAATCAGAAAAGATTTCATAAAAGAGAACCAAATGCACTATTGACCGTCACATAAACTGAGAACTGAAGAGGTTTTAGAGGCTTTTCAACAGTCCTCTACAGTAATAATCTTATTGATAACAATTTTCCCTTACAAAAATTACACAAATGTAATGGTAGCGCTAAGACGTGTTTATTACCTGAAACATCAAACATGGCAGGATGGAATGGTTAATTTATCCTCAGAAATCATTGTGTTAATGGTGATACTTTGGTTTTGCCAAATAAGAGCAGAAGAGGCTGAAGCATTAGTCTCATTATATATGGAGAGGAAGGGGGCTAGAGAGGCTTTTGATCACCCGGCGAGGCCTTCTCTTGCTTTCAAGGCTGTCATTGACATAAAGGAGCATTAGAGATCCTTTGTGCACCTAGAAAGGCTTTTAAAAAAAGAGGCATGAAAGAGCAGAAAACAAATGAAGGTGCGATAGAAAGAGAATCAGGTGATCTGTCATGTTTTCACTCGATTTATACAGAGAATAACTGCGAGTTTTGACCTTTACTTCTCACATGTGCATTCATTTATATCAGTTACGCAACAGTTTTTCACAAAAAGGTAGAACAACTATTTTTTAAATGAAGTCTTTTTAATTAAGGTCAGTGAAAGAAGGCGATTAATCCACATTTAACCTCAGGATGTTACTAAACTTTCTATTTTATTTTGTTGTATTTTCTACTTAAAGTCTGATATTAAATGTGTTCTCAGTTTGTCACACTACAGAAAAATTTGATATTAACCACCCAGACAAACTTTAATGATGAAATAAACCGCCAAGTAAATAAAATAAGTTATCGAAATCTTGGAAAAAATAGACAGGATTCTCTGCTCTCAAACGCTGGGGGCGTGTCTACTGGCTGCGCTGAAACCACGCCCACTTGTGGAAAAAATACCACCTCTCTCAACTTTCAAATACCGCTACAACCTGAATTAAACGATTGTGTTAAGGGCGGGGCCATGCTCGGTGGCTTCAGTGTGTCATCAAGCCACCGGTTTAGCCCCGCCCAAATAATCCTGAACCAGAAATGTGGAAAAACTGTTTAGTGCTGTAACTCCACAATTCAGTACTACATAGTTCACAGTCTTTGTAACATGTTCTTTCTAACATTTATAGAAACAATTCTTTGAAATATCTTTACAAAGATTTTAAGTTTAGCAAAGGTAAAAATCTGTCTACCCAATACAGGACCTAAACATCATTTAAAATCCTGATTTTTGTTCATTTGTCATGTTCTAGCAATAAACATGCATGTAAAGACATCTGATATGTATGAAATTAGTTACGTTTTATGTGTGCTAAATCGTATGCAGTTGTTCTGAATAAAGGATAATTTCTATAAAAGAAAATGGAAACCGATTTGTACCCTTTTAGTAAGAATTGCTTTCAGTAAAAGTGTCAATTATTTTCACCGAGTGGACTGAATAACATGTCACATCACTGCATACAAATATGTTTGTGTTTATGAAAAAAACTAACACACTTACATTTTGCAAATGATTAACCTCAATCCATCAGAAACTGCTCATACTGTACATCTATAAATGGGAAAAGAAAAAAAAATAAGGACAGGCACAAGTTAGTCATTAACTGGAATTATGTTAAACTAGAACAATTTATCTATCTCTTGTAGGCAGATATACAACAACATCCACCTTTAGTATACCCGACAGAATTTGATTGAATTATTTGTGTTCAGGGTTTCCGGCAGAAAATTTCTTAGTTAAGGTGGTTTCGGGGCCGGGGGGCGTGGTAATCAAAGGGGCGGGGTGTACGCGTCATGATGAAAATTAAAATATTTCTATTTAAAACACTCAAATGAAACTTGAAAATTTTGAAGAAAATATGACAGAAAATGAACACATACTAGATTATTAATGAATTAAATGTTTTTACCTGTAACAGGAATAGCTGCGTGATGAAGTGAAACTAAAGGGTTAATAAACACAACCTAAACCAGATGTTGTAGAACGTCTGGCGAACAATGATAGATAGCGCAAAAATTGTAAAATTGTAAAAATGTTTTTATCTACATACACCGAGGGTCCCCTTACATGGAAATCACCATTTTGTGCCGCCATGTTTCTAATGGACAAAGTGTTTTTACTAAGTTGTCTCCGACAATGGCATGTTTGTCCGGTGGTGGCTACCGTAGCTTCTCTATGAGCAGTGGGCTGAGCCGTTGGTTGCAATTCGCAACCTCACCACTAGATCCCGCTAACATTTACACACTGCACCTTTAAAGGAGTGTAACTACTGTAGCATGTAAATAATGCACATAAATAAAGTAAGCAAGAGCGCTCAACAATTATATCTAATCAACAGGCACATGAAACAAAATCACCACAGAACTCACTTAAAATTTGAAAGAACTATAGACTGAGGGCCCGTCCCAATACCTCCCCTTCCCCTACATTTTTGCCCTAATCCTCGCTTTTGCACGTGCACATGTAGGGGTAGGGCGTCCCATTATTTTGGGATGCAAGACAGAGTGCTATTTTCCCCTTAGAATCAAGCCTCAAAATGTAGTCAGGAAGGACCGATGCAGGCTTAAAACGAAGTGGGAGATTAAACTACCCAGGATACCTTGCGAGCCCAGCGAGCTAGTCAAACGTTTCAACCAAGATTGTGGACGCCGCTGGAAAAGAACAACTATATTTTCGCAAATAAAATAAATATGTTAAAATTCTGGAATATGTTAGTTTGAACACGACTTTTGTGTTTGTGAAGTTTTGAACACTAATGTTAGAAAATATTTCACGAAGCTATCAGACAATGTCTCACGACTGCTTCGAGAGAGTCTGTCATGTGGAGCGCGTGCCCGCTCGCGGTGTGAAGCACGCCCGCGCTATTCTCCAAGATGCACTTGACGGCCTTTTTTGCAGCGATTTTTTTTTTGGACGACCTAGTTAAGGCGGTAGGGTTTTCCATCTTAGGCAGGCCGCCCAAACTGCAAAGTGCTGCGGGAAACCCTGGTCTTTAAACAAATTTTCTAGCAGGTGTTACAGCAAACCCTCTGTTTGTTACAATTAACCCCACCTATGAGGTAACGTTATTAGCACTCCTGTCACTTCCGGTGTAATTGTATGATAACGGTAGATCCCACAAACAAACTTTGTGTTCATTTGTAGCAGAGATGTGCGTGTTGATTGTGTAAAAAATTATTAATGTACCTTTAATATTTTTTGAACGAGAGAGCCAAAGCCAAAAAGCATTAGGTTATGCCCTGCTCTCCCCTATTTGCATTTGAATAGAGCCACGTTATCACTTTCGGATATTTTTTAATAAAGCAACACCTCTCCTTCTTCGTCTTCATTGGATAACTCCGCTCACGGGATAGTAAAGGGTCCATCAAATAAACACTTTAGGATCTTGCTGGTAGTAGTAGGTAATTCGGATACTTTTCGCCTACTGTTGTTTTGAATACGATGAATTTGGACAAACTACTCGCCTCACTACTATATTGTGGAAGTAGGCGGTTCATGTGTTCATGTCAGATTTCGTGTTGTTTTACTGTTCACAGCTAAACTGATTATTGCTGGATCATCCTGCTTTTCACAGGGTGCCTGTAAGATGAAACCTGAGCATTTGTTTGTCTGTATCTCAGCACAACTGGATATATCACAGTCCTCATGTGGCTTTGATGATTTTAAAGCCTCACATCTTTCATGCAGTACTTAGAAACTCGTGCGTCGTGACAGTCGTTGCAGGTGGTCATCTCTACCTTTCATCATTGCACTGTTAGCCTGAGAAGAGAGATACAGAGAGTCTGTGATGTTGCAGGTCAGTTTGTGTGCCAGGTCGGATCAGATGAGATGGGCTTTGATGTCCGACTCACTCAAGCGATTCAGATCCAATTTCTGACCCGTCTTCCCCGCATGCTTGGGGGTCAGGGCTCAGTTTCCTCTAATACACCCGGCCTGTCAAAAGGGAGGGCTTGTGTGATCCTCGCACAAATTTCGGGATAGCAGCAAATGCCAGGTAAGATTAGAGCCGCCAACCCACGCGTTCAGGCTCGATATTAGCCTGGGTGCACCAGAAGGAATTCAAATGTCGTGCTAAGCAGGCGGCTACAGGGTCAGAAGCTCATTTGTTCGTGTTATGGTCGTCTTCAGGGTCATAACAGGGATGCGCGAAACAGCTGTCGTGATCATCTCTGATAGGAAAGGGACAGCCGTGGGTAATGCACCCGCTCTGAATGTCGTCTCCGCCAGATGTGGCGCTTCCACGGTGCTCGTCCCTAAATGACTGAGATAAAAGATTTCACTTCTGCGATCTGGAGAGGATGAGACGGCCATAAATGAGAACGGATGAGCCTGGCAGGCAATTCTCATTCAGCGATGGGCTCGGCCCAATAATGAGGTGGATCTCAATTATGCCGCCACGCCGCTGTGAAATGGACCGGGGGATCCCAGCTCGACGCCTCCGGAGGCCGCTCGAGCCCTGTCGCCCAAATTGAACTGATGGAGCAGAAAAGCCATTTTGATTTTCTTTCTCACCTCTGAACACCCGGTTTGGCGGTGATAATGCCAGACTGCTGCATGCAACTGCAGCACGCCCGCTAAGGGGTCAGGCGTGGCGACGGCGGGTCCTATCGGACGTGCCGCAAAGGGACGTAATTGGATTTGTGCCGACAGTCTGTTGACACAAGCGTTATTAATTGGGGTGGCCAGATTGACACGCGCTTAGATAGGCACATCATAAATGCATGAAACTCTGTGTGATAATTGTCATCAGTCTGATAGCCGCGGTTGGCTTGATTAACGATCGCTTCCGTCTTTGGCATATGCTAAGGTTGACCTCACGATTATTGAGTTAGCAGGCTAATCAGTGAAGAGGTGAGACGTCGATGGCTCAAGAGCAACAAGATGTTGTTAAGACCCTTCAGACAAATGCTTATGAACTATTGAATGGTTAAGTGAAACGAAAGCAAATAAACACAGCGGGACAAGCAAAACAGGTGTTGTTAATAACCTGAGAAGTGGAGAACTAGAAATCAATCAACCCTTATGTGCTGTTGGGGCCTTTTTTTGTGAGTCTTAATTTAGCATAACTTTCTCTGTGTTTCAGATTTTAACTCTTTAATTGCCAAGTTTATAAGTGATGTCACTGATTTGAGAAAAAACACACAAAATGTCAGAGTTTCGATATAAAAAGTGATTGTGGACTGGATTTTTTTTTTCACAGTGTTGGGCATGTAAAAGCGTGCACACACACACACTATGCTGTTATACTCAATGTACAAAGGGTTAATGGTGCCACATGGTGATCAACAGTACAAATGACAAATTTTACCTCTTTGCAAAAGGAAAAACCACCAACAATCAAGAATGCATAATAATAATAATGTGCCATGGCTCTGCAATCAAAAAAAACATTGTTATAATGGAAGTCATGGGGCAAAAATGGCCACAAACCATAAATGAGAGAGGAAAAAAATAAAATCTGCCAATGTTTTTACTAATCTTTTACATGCCCAAGACTGTGAAAAAGGTGAAAAAAAAGTCTAGTCCACATTCACTTTTTATATTAAAACCCAGTCATTTTGTGTTTTTCCCACCAAATCAGTGACATCACTTGTGAACTTGGCAAATAAATAGTTAAAATCATGGATATTTTTTGTAAACATTTGGTAAGTTTGATCCGTACTGAGGTTGATTAACAGATTTAAATATTCATCTGATACATTTTTACAGCCGTTTAAGCCTTTTTTGGCCACTAACAACACAAAGGGTATAATTTAAACAATGCACAAGGGTTAAATGGTTGTGATTTTATTTTACAGGTGTGATGCCAAATAACCTGGGTTTACACAGCCTGCAACCCAGTCCAGTGGCACCGGAAAACCCGGCCCAGTCTCCTACACAACTGCAGTACCTTAACAAAGTCCCGCACCGCCGCTTCTCCATGGAGGTGAGTATTGGCAAATATAATAGATATTAACTATATGCCAAACTGCTGTTACTATGAATGAGGGGAAATGCAGCAATTGATATGGCCGCTGTAATGACCATAAGTCCCGCCTTCCAATAAAAAAGAGCCAATCATCGGTTGACAATTAAAAGTGCAATTTAAGCTTGAGAAACAAAAGTTATAGCACAATTGATGTCAGGTTTCGTTGTTGGAAACTTTTTTATAGACAAACATTTTCAGGGATGCAAACTCATGAAAGGTGGGAAATGTATTGCAGGTGTTTCCAATGTGGGTTTGAAACAGATATTTTTGACATGTTAAATATTTTTAAGTACTTAGGCTTAATATATCTCTTATTTGAACTATTAAAAAATTAACAATTTGGACAAATGATCTTGAAAAACAAACTTACCAGAAAAGCATGTTGTTTGCATCCCTGCCCTCTACAAACGTAAGCAAAGTATACAACCATATACACGATTATAAGTTGTATGGTCTTATATAAATGCACACTGTCAGAATTTTATTTATTTGTACTTTTAAAAGGATACAGCTGCTTTAAACAAAATACATTCATACATTTTTAACCACTATGGCACATTTCTATTCATCTAAATTTTTAGGATATAGCCCCAATAATTAGCTGAAGTTCAATATTTTTACTGTAAAAAATGCAGCATGAAGTTAAAACAACTTGGTTTTGGTCAGTTCAATTACTATTTTAAGTTTTGGCTTGCAATTAGTTGAAATAACTTTAAAAATCAAGTAAAAAATTTTTACTTCATTTTTTATGTTAAACTAAAATAAAAATATATGTTGAATTTACAAAAATTTGCTAGGGGACCCCTATAATTTGAACACTGCCCCAGGTGTCAACTAGGGACCATTTTTTTTGATGCTGTAGCCTTACTATATGCCTACATGGACTTAGGCCCTGTTTACAAGTACATGGTTATTTTGAAAAACTGAGCCATTTCCCTTCATTTGCGCCCTTCGTTTACACGCAAACGGAGAACTCGCCTTTGAAACCGATTCTTTCTAAAAACTCCGGCCAGAGTGGAGATTTTAAAATCTAAACTGAGACAAATGAGTGTTTAGGCAGCCAACGTCAAAGTATGCCCAGAGCTCACACCTACGCCAAAAGTGCCATCATGTTCAAAAGAGGAACAGGAAGTGATTTGTTGCTGTTTTCGGGATTCTGATTGGCCTACATGGGTTTGAGCTTCTCGTTACACCGCCACCTAGACGTTTGGCATGCTCTTGATGGCATATATACACAGGTATGTGTCAATGAACACTTTTCTGAAAACTAACATGTGTGCACTAAGTTATTTTTGAAACCAAAGAGGCTAAAATGTCCGTATATGACAATAGCCGCCCATGTGTAAACGTAGTCTCAAAGCTAATAAATATACACAAAGCCACAAACCTCATATTTCAAGCTCATTGGATCTTTAGTGTTTATAGGCACTCAAAGTTTATCAGCAAAAATATTTTTAACATATTTAGGTTTGTTTGCACCACATGGAGCTCTTACAAGACTCTCTTTGACTGAGACCTTGACAATCACCTTTACAGAACAACAGGAGCCAGAATCAAAGCTCTGCTTGAAATGTTCAAATCTATTTCTGATAAAGTCCTTGCCAGAGGCATTAATACCTTCTTATCGAATGCTTTGTTTCTTATAATCTCTTTATGTTTGAAGGTGAAACCAAATTCATACCTAGTACTTAAGATCTGTCTGACTGTATTAAAGGTGCATTGTGTAACTTTTAAAAGGGTCTCTTGACAGAAATCCAATATAATATACATAACAATAATATCAATGGTGTATTAAGACCTGGTGTATTAAATTTGATATTTTTGGTCTAAAAACTAGATTTATTTTCTTGGGTCATTTTGCTCATCAAAAAAGCATCTTAATTTAAGAATTTTTAGATATTTTTTACTGAAAACAAGACAAAAATACGAAGAATTATTTTGTCTTAAACCATTTTTTGCAGTGTAAACGTACAAACTGTAATACAGACCGCGTTTCATCTTTATGTTGTCTCAGACGTCAAAATGTTTGTCTTGTGGCGGCTATCATATATGCTTTTTGAAATTGAGGGGTAAGCTGTTGGTTGCAATTCGCAATCTCACCACTACAAAATTTACCTTTATCACCTTTAAGCACACTTTCCCAATGGTCCAAAGCTGTCACTGGGGCGGTACTGTTTAAAAAGCTCCTAATATGTAACATTTAGGTACAGACTTGTATACATTTGGTACCACTATGGAACTCTAGGTGCAAATGTGTGCCGTTTGAAATGGTAGCGCCTCAGTGACAGCTAGGGACCATTTTTTGACGGTGCAGACGTAAACTAGATCCATAAACTGTATTAAACATGGACGTAGTGTACGCGACATCAACCGTAGGTTTCTAAAGATCGTTTTTGAAGATAAAAGTGGGCGGAGCCAGTTGTCGCCATCTTGGCAAACAAGTCACCGCATGTCACTCCCAGATAACCAAAAATGGCCAAAAAGGGGGAATGTGGGTGGAGCTAAGTAATCAGCAGCAACAATCCACCTATCACTCAAACGGCCTTAATTATGCAGAACTATAAAGGCGGGGTCCATGATCTCTGAAAGCCAATGGCCCTGTCCCAAATGGCACACTCCGGACCACACTTTGATGACATCATAGAGTGCAGACTTTAGAGACCCTTGATGCGAGTCTACGTGGGTGCACCGGAGTCGTATTTTGGAACAGACTCGAGCGTCAAGCCGAGTCTGGGAGGAGGAGTTGCCATAAGTGTGAACTCCTTCCTTCCATTATCTGATTGGTCTGATTGCTCTTCGCAAGGACTTCTGGGTTGGTAAAGTGCCTGCTGCAGTGCGGGCTTCGCCGGAGACCGCATCAAGGGGGCAAAGGGGGCGCTGATGAGCAGACTTTAAAGCATAAAAATGACAGATGGGACACCCTACGACTAAGACTCATAGACTAAGCGAGCATGTGCAATTTAAGGCCACGAGACCGAAAGTCCACATGAAGTGCGCCATTTGGGACAGGGCCATTGTTGATATTTGAAATCACCTAAACAAACACACGCCTAACCAAATAGAATCTGGACCTTTTTTGATAGACCCCCGCCCCACACATAGGCAACCCAGGCAACGATGTTGGTTGGTAGACACACCCTTTACTGTGTTTTAGAAATTGGCCCAACTTCCTTTTCCAAAGCGTTTTTCAGAAATCGTGCACTCCGCCTTTAAGACTCAAAATAATTTAAACAAATGAGTTTCACCCCCTCACAGTTTAAAAATTAGCTAAATACCACTTTTTGTACTAGGCTGTAAACATACTATTTTCTGCTGTAAAATTGGGCATTTTTACATGGATGTCTATGGGGATTGACTCTTTTTGCAGTCTGTCTCTAGTGGCCTGTCGATGAATTGCAGTTTAAGTCATCAGATAGATTGAAAGGTTGCCCCTTGACTAGTACACACACTGATGATTATCATTTTTATACTAACAAAACCAAAAAAACTGGCCTATTGTGCTCTGATATGCCATCAAACATATAGCACTGCACCCAAACAGTATTGTAGAAAGCTTTATTTCACCTTCTACAAAGGCAAATTGAAAATAAACCACGCCAACTGGATTCCTGCATGACAGCGGCTTTGATCTTCTCCTTTCTTCTCTTTCACCATAATCGTCCATGCCATTCTTTATAGGGTGCACGAGAGAAAAGCCTCTGTAAGATTTGCAACCCAGAAAGATGAAGTCCATCATTAAATGAAATGGAAGTATTACCCGCAAGTTAGTCCAGCGCCACAAAAGCGAGAATCCACAGACTGAATGTTCTCCGCCTCGCCTGTCAGCCTTCGTATTCAGCGGCCATGAATCTAAAGGTGGAAAATTGAAATGAATGCCCTCTCCCGTTTTCAAACCCAATGAGTTCCTTCTGCCGTCCCAAACCTTTTATCTGCACCACAGACCCTTATTTTATCACCGCAGGCCTGACGGGAGAGAGAAGACATTTCATTCGCTGGTTTTATTGAGAATCGCGAGCTGGTTTTATTGCACGACCGTACAAACCAACCCACGAGGCAGAGCAAGAGAAGGATAGGCATCCTTACATTGTGCTATTTTGGGTCTCATCTTAACCATGGCAAATGAATCCAGTTATAAACTAACTCCATAACACCTTTTACAATATGAGAAGATTGTTATACATATTTCAGTTTCTCTCTCACGATACAATATATTGTCCCATACTGCCTTAAACTGTGCTGGCTTATTAAGAGTAAAAGTACAAAAATGACAGGTTTTTCTCATCGTCTTGGTAAGTTTTTCACAGTGAAACTACTCAGTTGTGTCCATAGGCGTACTGTTGTGTTCGGCGGAGGAGAAAGCTGTCAAATTCACCTTGACGTTTTGTGTTTTTATACGTGTGCTGGCTGTACGCTATTAGCTGACAGCTCTTTGATGTTATGTGTTCAGGATGTGACTAAGAGGATGTCTCTGCCCATGGATATTCGTCTTCCACCGGAGTTTCTGAAGAAGTTACAGATGGAAAGCTCTCCACCCTGCAAACCTCTTAGCCGCATGTCCAGACGAGCTTCATTGGTTAGTAACCATGTTTCTAAGCGCAAACAAATACAGATATGCACACAAATGCATGCCTCAATGTTTGTAAATCTTCAATATAGTAAGCTGCTCAAACAGAAACTTTGTAGACGTCGCAATGGATTTCACCAGAATATGTGTCATTCATAAAAATCTACAAAATTATACGTGTTTGGGAAATATTTGGGTTTATCAGATTATGCTATCGGCTCAATTTAAAGGAATAGTTCATAACATTTAAAAGAATACTCCACTTTCATAAAAAAATCCTAATTTACTTAATCATATGTCATCCAAGATGTTTATGTTTTTCTTTGTTCAGTCGAAAAAAAGTTTTTTTTTTTTTTAGGAAAACATTCCAGGATTTTTCTCCATTTAGTGGACTTTAGTGGACCTCAACAGTTTACAGATTCAATGCAGTTTCTCTAAACGATCCCAATTGAGATATAAGGGTCTAATCTAGAGAAACAATCGTCTTTTCACCAAAAAAATTGTACTTTTAAACCACAACTTCTCGTCTTGCACTAGCAATGAGATGCATTCAGCGCAACCTTACATATTACGTAATCACGTCAAAAGGTCACACCTGATCACTCCTCTTTCTCCATACTTGTAAACACTGTACAAGTATGGAGAAAGATGAGCATTCAGACATTGTTGTATGTGGATTGATACTAAGTAATGTCTTTGTGTCAGTTTATTGTTTAAAATAAAGCGTGCACATATGTAACACGTGACCTTTCGACGTGATTACGTTATACGTAAGGTCACGCTGGCGCATCTCAATGCTAGTGCAAGACGAGAAGTTGTGGTTTAAAAGTAAAAAATTTTTTAAAAATTAAAAGACGATCGTTTCTGTAGAGTGCTAATTTAGCATACGTCATGCATGAGCTTTCTACGTGATTATGTAATACGTAAGGTCATGCTGGTGATCAAACGGCTAAAACAAGAAGATGTGGTTAAAAAGGACATTTTTTTGGGAGAAAATGCCGATTGTTTCGCTAGATAAGACCCTTATGCATCTGTTGCGATGGTTTAAAGCAGTGATTCTCAAACTGGGGGCATTATGAAATATATGAATTTATGATAAATTTTGTATAATTAAACCCCGGAAAAATAAGGCTACTAACCAACAGCACTTTTAATAAGTTTTATTTAATTCAAATGTTATGTTTTACAATGTTTTATGTCATTAGGGCACAAATGGGGGCCACCATACACAACATAAACTGTTGCCCACTAAAGTCCACTATGGAGAAAAATCCTGAAATGTTTTCCTCAAAAAAATGAATTTCTTCTTGGATGACATGGGGGTGAGAAAATTATCAGATTTTTTTAATTTTTTTATGTTATCTTCCAAAGCAGTGGTTCTCAAACTGGGGGCGCAATATGGTTCCAGGTGGCCCCAGTTTATAAAATACATTAATTTATAAATTCTGTGTAATTAAACATCCATAATCATTTAATATGATTTATTTTATTCAAATTATAAGATTGTTTTATGTTATGATTTTTTTCGGGTGGGCTGCAAAGACATGTACCCTACACAAAGTGTGTGGGGGGGGTGGCTCACGCAAAAAAGTTTGATAACCAATGTTCAAAAGGAATTTGAAGGAATAGGAGATAACATAAAAGGCATTTTTTATAATTTTACTAAAATTACATTTTACAAATTATTATTTATTTTTCTTAAAAAATTACTCATTTGTGTTTAACTGAAAAATGTCATATACATCCCAGCTAAAGTTACAGTTTATGATTGACTTTTTTCTACATAAAATCATCCTATGATCCTATAATGTAAAGAACATACAGTACTGTAAAAATATATTCCTGATATCTTTGCATGAACAGCATCCATAAAGGAATACTTTTAACTATTTATAAATCCATTCCAACCTTTCCTTTAAATATGTGCATGTAAATATGTGCATACTCAGTTTGGGCTTATAAAGGCTATATTTAAACTACATCTACAAACACAACAAAAGTTTTCCAGTAAATCCCTAAGGTTTAGGGAGAGGTTAAGTGATGCACTTTACAATTTTACCATTATTTCCAACATACGGCTTACCACACTGCTTATGAATGTTGTCCAGAAACTATGTGAAGAAACAAAACATCTCCGAATAGTCACATACTTGTGTGTTTGTGATCTGGTCATCTACTTTGCTATTCTTTCCAGTCGGATATTGGCTTTGGAAAACTGGAGACTTACGTGAAGCTGGGCAAACTAGGAGAGGTAAGATTCCTTTCTGTTTCTTGGGGTAAGAAAATAAAACATGAATTAGAATATAAAGTTAATCAAAATTAAAAGTCAATTAAAATCAACAATCAAATCTGTCATTACAACATGATTCCCTGCAGGCTCGAGAGACTTGTTGAAGGTGAATTTTGATTTAATGGGCTGTATAATATTTGGGCTTTATAACTATAATATGTTTACCACCACAAGCCTGTCAATTTTCCATTAAGTGCAACAAAGCATTCACATTGCAAGAGAAATCGTGCACTAAACGCAACCCTGAGGAATACTGGATCTAATGACTATATACCATACAAACAAATCTTGAAGTATTGAAAAAATACCGTACAGCAACTTCAGTTAATCCGGTCCCAGAAGCAAATAAGTGAATTTCAAATCTTTGTATCAGCTTTTTTAGTTTATTTAAAAAACAGCTCAGCTGGGATTCAGTAAATGTCTCGCACTACAAAATTGTTTTAAAAATTAATTTGCATGACAATAAACTACATTATCTAGCTTGTATACTAAATTATCATTTAACAACATCGTTTAATATATCATTTAGCCTATACAAAATAATCTCTTCTGTACATACATAGTAATGGTTAGCGTCCAGATAATGACACATATTACATTTGGATCTGTTTTTATATGTTTTGTATCACTTTCTAGTTTCTAAACATTATAGATAAACAAAAACTAGATCATCATCTCGGTCCAGAGACTGACAGAAGTTTAATAATGGTTTAGTCCAGATCTTGTTACGCTAAAGAGTGACATTGGTTTTCTCTCCATTATTCAGGGCACATACGCGACGGTATTCAAAGGTCGCAGCAAGCTCACAGAAAATCTGGTGGCCCTGAAAGAAATTCGTCTGGAGCACGAGGAGGGGGCGCCGTGCACAGCCATACGGGAAGGTATCGTTTCTCACCGAGAATTACAGCTTGAATTACTTATGATTTTGAGCTCCCCAGTTGTTGAAAACCCAGATTGTCACGAAGAGTACACACATCTAAACTAGTGAGCCACAGGCATCTCCTTCAACAAGCCTGAATCGCTCCATCTAAATGAGATGAAATACGTGAGCTGGGTTGCTAATGACAGACGCCGGCGTGCAGCAATGTTGCCACCCAGTGGCTCTTGAATGAATCTTACTGATGCTTTAAACCAGCATAAAGGCTCTTGAGATAACAATATACTATGATGAATTGGATTTTTCAATGGGAAAATTATAGATTTTAGAGAAATGACCATGAAATTAAAGCTCATTTATTAAAGAGAATGAAATGTGTGTGAATTAAGTAATCATTTCTACCTGCGGCTATTCAAACATTAGTTGTTAATAATACCTATCATAGACGAGAAAAATGTTTGCAGAAACATTATTACCCAGTTTTCTTATGTGTGAACAAAATCACATCCAGCTGTCAAATTTATTTATTTTATCCCATTTTAATTTTACTTTTATTATTTCTGCATTCTGTTGTCTACCATTCAAAAGTTTGGACACACTGACTTGATGTAAAAATCCTTTGGTCTTAAAATATATAAAATGTGGCTACATATTCTTTTGCAAAACTTTTAATAATTACCTAAAGTTGTGGAAAAATGGAAACATAAACAAAACAACAAAAGTTCAGCATATAAGTAATCATTCAATAGCATCCCAGAATTTCTGGTCTCTACATAATTCCCATATTTTTGTCTGTGATATTGCAATGCTTTAATGATTTTACAATTCACAGCAGATGTTCCCAACCTGTGGTCCGTGCCCCAATGCTTCAAAGTCAAATAAAGATGCATAAAATGCTCACAAATAATAAAGTGTAAAGTTTCTTTCAAAATCATACATTGCTTTGTCAAGATAATGTAGTAAAAATGATATTTTATGTAAAATGTTTACTATTAATATCAATAATATTAAAGGATTAGTCAAGTTTATTTTAAAAAAATCCAGATAATTTACTCCAAAATGTTGATGTCTTTCTTTGTTCAGTCGAGAAAAAATTATGTTTTTTGAGGAAAACATTGCAGATTTTTTTCTCATTTTAATGGACTTTAATGGACCCCAACACTTAAAGGAAAATTCCATTTTCTTAAAAGAAAAATCCAGATAATTTACTCACCGCCATGTCATCCGGAGTGTTGATGTCTTTCTTTGTTCAGTCCAGAGGAAATTGTGTTTTTTGAGGAAGGCATTGCAGAATTTTTCTAGTTTTAATGGACTTTAATAGACACCAACATTTAATACTTAACTCAACACTTAACAGTTTTTTTCAACGGAGTTTCAAAGGACTATAAACAATCCCAAACGAGGCATAAGGGTCTTATCTAGCGAAACGATTGTCATTTTTGACAACAAAAAAAAAAAAATGCACTTTTAAACCACATATTTTGTGTCTATCTCCGGTCCTGTGACGGGCCAGCGCGACCTCGCGTAATTGCGTAATGACGTCAAAAGGTCACGTATTACATATATGAAATGCACATTTGGGAACCATTTTAAACAATAAACTGACACAAAGACATTAATTAGAATCATTCGACATACAACAACGTCTGAACGCTCCTCTTTCTCCACACTTGTAAACACTGGGGCGTAGTTTCGCGTTCGTCATCCGTGACCTCTTGACGTGATGACGTATTGCGTGAGCCGTGAGGACCGGAGATAGACGAGAAGTTGTGGTTTAAAAGTGCATATTTTTTATTTTTCTTGTCAAAAATGACAATCGTTTCGCTAGAAAAGACCCTTATGCCTCGTTTGAAATCTCCAGTCCTTTGCATTGAAATTGCAATTTTAAACTGCATTAAAACTGTTAAGTATTAAAGTCCATTTAAATAAAAAAAAAACCTGGAATGTTTTCCTCAAAAAACATAATTTCTTCTCGACTGAACAAAGAAAGACATCAACATTTCGGATGACATGGTGGTGAGTAAATTATCTGGATTTTTTTTAAGAAAATGGACTGATCCTTTAATAATCTGAGCTCCCCAACCCTAAAATAGACATACAGTATATGCTACAGGATTGGGGTTTCAGATTGGCATATACATTTTGTTTGAGGGGCAAGGAAATAGGTTGTGAACCACAGATCTATAAGATGGGGAGAAGTGATAATAAAGAATGGGAAATGTGTCCAAACATTTGACTGATAGTGTACCACAACATTACCAATGCATTTCTGAATGGTGAATTTTCTCTGATTATGACTCACTGTCGTAAAGCCGGAGGGAAGACTTACTGCCGGTCTGTTTTTGTGTTGTAACAGTGTCACTCCTGAAGAACTTGAAACACGCCAACATCGTAACGCTGCATGACATCATCCACACAAACCGATGCCTCACGCTGGTCTTTGAGTATTTGGTAAGCCACGTTGCAAAAGTTTTCTTTAAATTCTACACAAACAAAACCGGCTTAAACTTGAGCTCTTAAACACAATCTAGTATTCAGAAAGCTTTTGTCTAACCCATGATGCATTGTTATATTGGGTGGGGTGGTAATTGACAAATTTTTTCTCTATTGCCAAAAAAAGCCAAACACGTTAATTATGTAAGTGACCTTCAAAAAGTGACAGGACCGGTCTGGATAAAATGGCATTGTGACATGATGTCATTGTAACTTTCTGTTTTGTAGGACAGTGATTTGAAGCAGTACCTCGACAACTGTGGAAACCTAATGAGCATGCACAACGTGAAGGTAGCAGCACTGACAATCCTGTCAATCAAAATACATCACCGACCCGACAACTAAACAATTATAATCCAAAACTCTGAAAAGCAGTAAACCTTCTGAAACATTATCAAAGTAAAGGGCACCGGACACAATGCCACTACTTATAAAAACACAAAATCTAAGCACATAGTAGTCTGACATTAGCATGCTATATATTTCAATTAGTAATGCTCTTAACTCTTTACCTGCCAGCATTTTTTTTAAGTTGCCAGCCAGCACCAGCATTTTTATGATTTTTACAATAGTTTAATGCCTTCCTACCGAGCCTCTAAGGTGACATTTGAGTAAAAAAAAATTGAAGTTTAGTTTCATGTGCTCACGTGAAACTTTCATGTGCTCACACGAAACCCTTATGTGCAGAATTTTTTAAAAAGTTTAGTATTTCGTGCTCACATGAAACTATTACTTATGCACATGCGCATGCGAAAGTTTCACATGCGCATGCTAAACTAAACTTGAAGAGTTTCGTTGCAAAACGAGATAACCACCGTTTTTTTTAATTGTTCAGAAATCTCGTTTTTTAGTTGTGCATTCCAATTAATTTCAATTCAACTGCAGTTGGTTTGTTTTGATTTAAACCTTCATAACTTAAAAAATACAGCTAAGTAGCACCATAAAACAAAATAATAACATGATAACATAATAATAAACATGTTTTGACAAAAATTTTAAAAAATGGATTTATCTCGTTTTGCAACGAAACTCTTCACTTTATTTAATTTTTGCTCAATGTCCCCTTAGGGGCTCTGTATCTTCCAGAAAATCTTCTTCTATAAATATATAAACATGCAATATATCAAATGAAAGAACAGACCCTATGCTTTCAAACTAAAAAAATGGAAAAAACTATTTAAGAATGATGATCAAAACATACACAGTTTTTACTGTTTTTGAATACGTGGATGCTTAAATGTTTTATAAATTGGGTAAGAGCACCACCTAGTGGAAAATAGCAAACATAGATTGCCATAAAAACTCGTCATTGACAGGAAAGCGTTTTCTCTTAATTGACAAAATAACTCGTCAGTGGCGGGGAAAGAGTTAAAGACATAAAACATATATAGTATATAAAATATTGAGTAAAATAGTTGTAATCATAATTTAATTTAACAATTTTTATCAATATTTGTCTTTATGTAAGAGGCGGATTCCATCCTTGCAGTTTTTGCACGCTTGTAATTTTTAGGAAGAAAACAACATTCACGATAACAAAAATAACATTTGTAAATGATTTTGCCAGATTACAAATGGTCACATTATGATACAAAATTTACTGAACACATCACAAGACATTATGAGATTTTCTCCAAAGGAAACATGGATGCAAAGTGGCTTAAAAGTTACCAAAATGTTACCTCCTAGTGTCTATGATCATTAAAATGTGAAACAGAGCTAAAATCTCCCTTTCTGTCATTGCAGATATTTATGTTCCAGCTTCTCCGTGGTTTATCGTATTGTCATAAGAGGAAAATTCTCCATCGGGACTTGAAGCCTCAGAATTTGCTCATAAATGACAAGGGAGAATTAAAACTAGCAGACTTTGGTAAGAGTCCAAATATTCATTTAAGCATTTAGATTGCTGCGTTTCACAAAGAATATCTGGTGTGACACAGCAGAAGCCTCAAATCATCTCATAATCTGAGTAACCCCCCAATGTTTGTTTATTGACTTTACTATCAATGCTTCTTATCTTGCTTGTTAAGGTTTGGCCAGAGCTAAATCAGTCCCTACAAAAACGTATTCGAACGAGGTTGTGACCTTGTGGTATCGACCACCTGATGTCCTGTTGGGTTCGACGGAGTACTCCACACCAATAGACATGTGGTAAGATACTATTCCCCTATAGTGCTGACTGACTACACAGCCTGATCTCACAGGAATTCGTATGTATTTTACAAGATAGACATTCGTATCTATGAATTGAATTGTACAAAAACATAAGATTATCATAAAAAACACTTATAAAACCCCACCCCTAACCCCAACGTCACAGGGGCAAAATTAAATCTTACAAAAACTTACAAATGTCGTTTAAGTAAGGAATAATTGACGACGGGCCATTGAATTATAAGAAAATAATGCACACCCAAGGTGCAATGCGGCACGACACGACGTGGGGTGCTGTTACACCGCAGGTGTGCATTATTTTCAAATAATTCAAGGGACCGGAGTCAATAATTTCTCTTATACCACGGTTACCACAAACATTGCTCTGGAGCCTATTTTTAAGACATTTGACAAGTTAGGTGTGTGGTTATCAGAAATTAATGCATACCCACGGAACATTTCTCAGCCAATCAGAATACAGCATTCAACAGACCCGTCATATACAAATTAGACACCATGTAAAATACTTAAGCTGCCTTTCCACTTCACATGACAGCCGATAAACCAGAAGTCCTTCATTCCCTATGAAGAGTCGCAAAGGGGCTGCGTGATATGCCGACCGTCTGCGGATTCATAATTTTCGGATCCATTAAAAAATGTTTTACTTGTGCGACAATATTGGATGCGATACGCTGACCGGAAGTGACATATTTCAGTGCATTACAATCAAAACACTGTACGAAGTGAAAATTATTTAATCCTTTTTGTTTAACGTTATCAGTAACATTTCAATCCTTAAAAAATAATTACTGATAAGTAATACATTTTTTATTTATAAAGTAAACGTTATTAATTTAATCTTGTCTCCATATGTTCTTTTAAAAAATATTGGCAGTCTTTGTCATATATGCATAGCTGTTTATAGTTTCATTCATTTGCATTCATTTATTTATTCCACTATGGTAAATATTAGAATGAAGCATCTTGCGCTTGAATGAGCTTCTCTTCCATGTTACAATAAAACACTAGGGGGCGAACTTCGACAATCGTGTCCGAATGTCATGTGCAGTGGAAAGGCGGCTTTACGAATTGCCATGAGATTGTGTTGGAACTAAACTAAACAAATCACTATGGACTTGGATACAAGCCTTGAAAATATTATTAAAGCATTTAATTGCTTATATTTCAGATTAGGGATTTAAACAAACTCTTAATCCAAAATATGCACCTTCTGTGCAGAACATCCACATATTTGTGCCGCAGATGTCATTACTTTAAATCTTCAGCATAACCATACTTCAATTTTTAAAGCAAGTGACAACTTTCATTAAAAAAGCACAATAAAGAAGAGAACCAAGCTATAATTAGGGACCACTCCACACTAGATACTATGTTTCACTTTTTACAAAACTAACGACTAACCACATAGCAACAAAGTAAAAACACCTAGAACACCTTGGCAACCGCATAGCGACACAGTGGAACACTGCTACACTTTAACAAAGACTTTCTCATGATAAAGCAAAACTCAAGAATCACACCACCAGTGTAATATTGCTCAACAGATATCATCAGATATTTTTATGAAAAGTTTAATAGCAACCAACTTCATTTAATTTAATTGTTGCACAATGTTGCATCGTCTCAAAGCAGATTTACATAAAAAAGAAACCAGAAAACATGAAGGTTATTAAATATATAGAAAATATTATTGCAAATTCGAGAGTCCTCATGACAAGATTGTAATCTACCTACATAGCATTTACTTTATCTGAGGCTATTGGACATTTTGTCAATTAAAATAATAAAAGTTACGATATTGACCCTTACACACCTTTCAATCTTGTCAAATCATATATGGTTTTACTGTCTCGGGGCAAAGAAACGAACTGCATGGTTTCATCTAACCATTTGCTTTGTAAAAAGGCCCATTTATAAACTTTACGAAATAATACATCAAACTGCTTTTTTTGATCATTTAAAGGGCTCTTGACAGCCGTCCGGTCCTCTGGAAGAAACGTTCAGTTTGAAAATTGAATTCTGTCTTTTCTGACATAACCTTTTAACGCCGCACAGGTCCTGACACACGCTCCTCAGGCAACTCTGGATAGCTGACACGGACTCACACATAAACGCTTTTTAAAGTTAAGCCGTCCTGTTCAATAAAAATCCTGTTGTGTTTAATCCGCGGGATTAGTCCGGTGAGCTAATCAATGGCGTGTGACAGCAGTCATATGTGTCTTTCCATATCTCCACCTCACAGACGTCTCCGCATTCCCATTCAGTCGAGCCACGTCAAGATGTGATAGGGAAATGTTCTCGAACACATCTTATCCAAAACATCTATGACAGCCCTGTTCTGATATCTATTCAAATGATGTCCGCTTCATTCATTCGACAGAATAATAAAAGACATTTTATGACTTATGCAGAATGTAGTTGCTTGGTTATTAAATGATAGATGTGTCTTTATGAATCAGGGGTGTAGGATGTATCCTCTATGAAATGGCCACAGGACGTCCCATGTTTCCTGGATCAACGATTAAGGAGGAACTACACCTGATATTTCGACTCATGGGTACGAGAAAATCGTTGAGTATTTAAATGACTTAAATATGTTTTCAGCTTATATTTTTGGCTAATACTAAGAAATAAGGGAATGGTTCACCAAAAATAAGTTCTGTCATCATTTGTGTGATTCTCACGAAAACTTGGTTTTAAAAATGTCAAGCATGAAAATGTAAAAATTGCTTAAATTTACTTTTTTTCCCACCAGACATTGAAAAACAAAGTCTGGAGTAAATGGGAACATTAATTTAAAAACTTTGACTTATCATTTAACACTTTTTGTAACATAATTTAAAAAATTAGTCCTAAAAAATCTCATTACCGCAAGAGTCAGAAAACATCAACACTGACATATTTTCAAAATGACATGACAAACCTGAAAGAACATAATTTGGAGATTCTGCATATGCATTTAAAATCCAAGTATTATGCTTCTATTAATTAAATGAACATTTAATAAGCATCTGTTGCGGTAATGATAATCAAAATGTCGTGTAAGCATTCTGACAAGACAATATTTCAAATTAACTGTAAAAAATTGATCTTACCTGGTAGCCATCTTGAAGTAACTGGTCCATGTCACTCAAAATCAAACTTTATTAAAATTCTGTATGTGTGCTTAAACTGTTCTCAAAAAGTGTTGCGGAGGATGAGAACATACATCAGGCATGGACACATAATTTTCCTAATTTTTCTTCATTATTATTATACATGAATATTCAGTAAATATTTTTTCTGTCATCTAAAGTAGTCTAGCAAAACATCCATTTATTTTTTTTCTTAATATTTTTGTGTTGATTTGATTAAATTACAACATAACGCATGTTCAAACACAGCCGGACACATTGTGGTAATGAGAATTTCAGCAGAAAATGAGATAAAATTTACAATTATAAATTCTTATGTTGAAATCACACATTGTGCAAGGTAGAACACAGTATTGTGTTAATTCTGATGCTTTTTAATGTTACTATATTACACATTTTAAAGCTAAAATCATTAGTGCCGTGGTGTTTCAATGGTTTCGTGAGAATCACCCATTTACTCATGCTCATGTCAATGCAAACGTATTGCATTTGCAACACAAATGATGTGGGTTCGCTTCCCATATCAATAAAAAATGCATAGATTGAATGCACAATAATTTATTTTTTGGATATAAAAGTCTCCCAAATGTAAAAAAGGCAAAGGTATACTGTTTCTTTCATGCCGGATAAAAGAAAGTAAGTGCTCGTGCAGTAAAAGGAGATGCCAAGGTCTAAAACTGACAAAGTATCAAAAGGACATCGTAGACTTCAGACCTTGCTTGACAAGCTTTCACAAACCATTTTAAGATACAGTCGCCTGTTTTTTGTCATTTAGTCCCCATTCACCTTCACTGTATAAAAAACAACAAAAGCATTCTGCCCAGCGTCTTTTGTGTTTGACAAAAGAACAATCATTAGAAACAACATGAAAAACTAAAAGAAAAACAAAGGATACATACAGGTTAGGAATAGCATGAGGGTTAGTAGATGATGACAGATGTAAGATTTTAAAGTGAACTTCACTTTAACAGTGCTTTTTAAAGACACACAATCTTTGATGTTTAGGCACTCCAACTGAGGAGACCTGGCCGGGAATTTCAAGCAATGAAGAATTCAAATCGTACCTGTTTCCTCAGTACAGAGCACAAGCGCTCATAAATCATGTGCCCAGGTACCACAAAACACTGACCAGCACACAATGGGACTGTGAAACACGCAAACAACCACACCTCTACTTTTACAGAACAATTGTATACTAAACATGGTTGAGATGCATATGTAATACTTTCTTGTTTCAGACTTGACACTGAAGGTATAGATCTTCTAACAGCTCTTCTGCTAGTAAGTACAAACATCTGAAATAATATGTAGTTGTGGCCTAGAAACTTGTGGGCAGCTTGCAAAGACTATTAGACAAGAGTTTACAGTAACCTATAGCCACTATACATTTTTTTTAATTGGCCTGCATAGACAGTAAGGACGGTGTACTCATGCTTTTAAAAGCCAACCTCTTTGTAGAGTTAAAGCAGAGCCGATACAACAAAAAACAAAATGTTACGCAATCAAAGGGATTGTTTGAAACAGAGGGCAAAAACAAAACCCCTGCAGTCTGAGAATGCATCAAAAAAACACAACAACAAAGGAATATTCCATTTTCTTGAAAGAAAAAATCCAGATAATTTACTCACCACCATGTCATCCAAAATGTTGATGTCTTTCTTTGTTCAGTCGAGGGGAAATTATGTCTTTTGAGGAAAACATTGCAAGATTTTTCTCATTTTAATGGACTTTAATAGACACCAACAATTAATACGTAAAGGAACAGTTTGTAAGAAATGTATAACAATTAATCATAAAATGGCCCTGATGTTTCACTAGACATTAAGAAATCATTTTCATTTCAAATACTTATATCACTGACAACAGTGGTTTGGCCAGGATATTGTCATTTAAAAAGTGGAGTTGCAGCCCTCAACTGATGTTTATGTTGTCATTTTGTGTATTGGCCACCAGTTGTGCAATTGCAGTACCAGTTTTAGCCACAAGTTTTGTGATTGTTTTGGCCACAATCCTAAATACTGTTCCTTTAACTCAACACTTAACAGTTTTTTTTTCAACGGAGCTTCAAAGGACCACAAACAATCCCAAACGAGGCATAAGGGTCCCATCCAGCAAAACGATTGTCACTCTTGACAAGAAAAATAACAAATATACACTTTTAAAGCACAACTTCTCGTCTAAATCCGGTCGTGATGCGCTAGCGTGACCTCACATAATACGTCATCACGTCAAGAGGTCACAGAGGACGAACGCGAAACTCCGCCCCAGTGTTTACAAGTGTGTTGAAAGAGGACCGTTCCTACGTTGTTGTATGTCAACTGATACTAATTAATGTCTTTGTGGCAGTTTATTGCTTAAAATGGTCCGCAAATGTGCGTTTTATATATGTAACACGTGACCTCCCTACGTCACTACGCATTTACGTTAGGTCGCGCTGGACCGGACCAAGACGAAACGTTGTGGTTTAAAAGATCATTTTTTTATTTTTCTTGTCAAAAATGACAATCGTTTTTCTGGATAAGACCCTTATGCCTCGTTTAGGATTGTTTATAGTCCTTTGAAAAAACTGTTAAGTGTTGAGTTAAGTGTTAATCGTTGGTGTCTATGAAAGTCCATTAAAATTAGAAAAATCCTGCAATGTTTTCTTCAAAAAACATAATTTCTTCTCGACTGAACAAAGAAAGACATCAACATTTTGGATGACATGGTGGTGAGTAAATTATCTGGATTTTTCTTTTAAGAAAATGGAATATTCCTTGAACTAAGAAACTGTAAGAGGATCAAAGGATGACGTATATGGCACAATAACAGGAAGACAATAGGGTTGGGGGGTATTAGGGGTGGGCGATATGACCAAAATCTTCTATCGCGATAGGATTCATTTTATATCATGATAACGACATGTATCACGGTAGAGTTTTTTTATGTTTTAATAAGGTTTTTCTGTTAATGCCATAGAAATGTTCATAATTCTCACAAAAACCTTATACAAGCATAAAAAGAAGATAAAAACGAACTAAACTCAAGCTCTCTGAAGATAAACAGTCAATGATAAAGGAATGATAATAAATAATTATATATGTATGTATGTAAGGTAGAAAAGTGATTTAGTCAAAAGCAGTGAGAGATTTTCTCTTAATTCTGTTTCATAAACATGAGTGACAAACAGGAGCCAAATTAGGTAACTTCCCCTTTAAGAGCAAAGTCTGGACCCAATGCTACACGTGCGTTTTCTCTTTTAGCTGTCCAAGCCCCAAATGGTCGTGTTTATGAGGATACTTGCAAAGACGGGAATGACGCATATGTGTATGTAAGGCTAATAAAGCGGAAAAAATGCAGAAGAGCTTAATGAGCAGCGGGTGCGCGACTTGCGCGCTCCTGACAGATAGAAAGAGCAGCAGTTGCGCGTCTTGCGTGCTCCTCACACAGAGAAAGAGCGCACGCATATAGATCTGTTGTTTGTTTCAATGGCTTAAAATAACTTGTTTTAAAACTGCGGTGCTTAAATACGTGTACAAATGTTACGTTCTCGTGACCACGCGCACATGACGTGGGCGCGTAACCCTGATAGAGACGATAGTTCAAAATCTCTACTGGTTGACAAATTTTTACCGGTTAATCATGTCTACCGGTTTATCACCCACCCCTACGCGGTATGTTCTGTTACCGTGAAATAAAATGTCAGACGTAACAGATTTGTCTATTCCATTCCGTGCATTCTGTGCAATGTAAATAAATGGGCGTGGCTAACTCTGCACTCCTGCATGTTAGATTGACAAACGTAAAATAATCCACTCTTAACAAATGAACGAGTCATTTCATAATAAGCGACAGTGAATCCACCACAGCTCTCGTTCTCTCTGTGCCAAAAAAGAAAGCAATTCTCGCACAAAATGCTAATTCTCGCACATTCACACCCGTAAATTTGCCAGACAAGCTTCTGTGTGAACGCAAACACGTCCTGTAAATCTTCTGGGATCATTGCCGGAAAGAGGATGCGCGCGTCATCACAACAAAAGTTATGGTTCAGCTCTTTAAAACAGGAGATTTAAATGCATATCAACATTCACAACGAGAAATGTCGCAAACTAGATTGAAGCAGTTATCAGGAAATGATAAATGAGTCGCATAAACAATGCTGGGCGTGCCGTAGTGAGGACGCGCGTGTCATGGCAAAAAGAAGTTGGTTCACCTTTTTAAAATGGGGGATTTACGTGCAGATCAACATTCACGACGAGAAATGTCAGCAAACTGGACTAACGTAAATATCAAGTTAGTTAACTCATCACTTACCGCGCTGATGCGGAGATCATTCAGCAGCATAAATAGTATCGTGCCTCGTCGTCACGTGCTCATTTCAGCTTATAATAAACAAAAATGCCAGCGCGTCATCCCAACCAGATATATCGTTTAGCTCCTTAAAAATGGAGGTTTTAAATGCATATTAACAATCACGATAAGAAATGTCTGAAAACTGTATTAAAGCAGAGATCAGGGAGCTCGTCAAATATCCACTCTGAAACTGAGATCATTCACCAGCATAGAACGGCACGGCGCGTCACGCACTCCTTTATAGTCTTATCATAAACAAAAATGCACACGAGTGGTTTCTGGAGAGAGAAATAATAAACTGCAAACTTCAGACGCTGCATAGAAGAAAGTGCAGGACTTTAAACATGTCACATGTCTTTCCGGGACCTTGCAGATGCCGGCAAATCATTGTCAGTGTGAATGAACAATTATTTTCCGGAATGTCTGTGTGAAAAGGGCTTTAGTGACACGTGCCAGGCTGGAGCGATGTGGTTTGACGTGATGTTTGCTCATAGTACAAACATCTTTGATCAGAAAGATGAGCAAGAGACACAACGGTTAAGGTCTAATAGAAAGTAAAGGGCATCAAGACCTTAAAACAGAAAGCATGGTCATCGCCTCATAGCACCTGTCATATTTATAATCTCCATATCTAGAGATCCGTCTCTCATATACAGGTATTTTATCTTCACTGTAGGTTTGTGCATATATATTAATATTTTTCATTTTACATACTGTATTGCTATTTTTAATGTACTCTATGCATAAATACAAAATACAATGCATACTATAGCTTCAAAACAACATTCTGTCTATCAAGATTTAATCTGTTGTTATCTTCTAGGCATTTTTACTTTAACGCTAACTTACCCATATTTTAAAACTGTGGTAAGTATTTAGTTAAAAGCTATAGCGAGTGGCAAATTTCTGCAAATGTTTATATTCCAAAAACAATATAAACTGAAAACCAAAATAAAATGACTGATTTTTGGTCATACCTAGAAGACAATTGTCCCTATCACAGTTTAAAAACTGGAATTTTTAATAGAAAATTTGATCTCTGATAGCGTTAAAATATAAAAAGTCACATTCACATGGGGCGAAAGCGTTAACACTTCTCATTTACTTTTAATGGGTGACGTTATGCATTGCCGAACTGAATTGTGGATGCGTCAACGTCACATCACTGCAGAAGTGGAACATTTCTCAACTTTTCAAGCATCAACGCATGCGTCACCCAATCAGATCGTCTTATGCAAATAACCTAGTGCAAGCCAGCCAATTACGTTTATGCAACACCGGAGCATGTGTAGGGGCCATTGTGATTGGCTGTTGGCCACACTTCAGGCAAGTCTTCTGTCAAGCGTTAACGCTTTCGTCCCATGTGAATGTACCGTTAAATGGATCGTATAATGCGATTTAATGTTTTCTTTGTCTTTGGAGTGTTAAAAGCAATGCATATTGAAGATTCATAAAGTGGCAAAGATTAAAGTCTCAAACCAAAAGATATATTCTTTCTATAAGTTCCTAAAACTACTTGGTTTTCAGCCAATCACAATGAACCAATCAGAGCACAGCACACATTTCAGAACGATGAGCTTTGTAAAAATTTACGAAATTAAATTAAGAAAAGGCGAGGCACAGAGGAGCAACAATAATGTACGTTATGTAAAAAATTATGTGTATTTACCGTAAACAGTGTAGACGCATTGCATAACACCAAATTTACAAAATACGTTTCTTTTAGTAACGTCATATGACTCTCTATCGCCATCTCTGTTTAATACAATGCAGGTTATTTTACGTACTTATCAAATGACATTATCTGCAAAATTGTACACTACAGCTCAAATTAAAAATCATATCATTATGCATCAGGGCAACACCTGTTGTGTTTAGATGTCTGCACTAAAAGCTTTAATTACCAAATAAAAAGCCTTGCTCAACAACTAATTTGTGATTATTTTTAACTTAATATAAATGGCATCCGGCAACGGCAGTACACCACGATGTGTTCAACATGACACAATTAATGTTTTACAAAACAGCCAAACAGAAAAAAAATCTTATCGTTATCAGATATTTATAAAATAATTTGTATTAGATATTTAAAACCCACACTGGTCAATCTCTAGCACGAACACACACTTTCATTCGTCAGAGATCTAATAAGCACACACACACTGTGACCAGATGCCTGTGAGGTTTAATACTGTGAAACAGATACTGTCTTGGCTCCGAAAAATCCCCAGCGGGAAAAAAGCTCTTGTTAAGAGATTCGCTGGTGAGCCGGAGTGAGCGCAGAAGCTAATTATAGTGTCGACTTCCCTCTCTGCCTGCTCTCCTCCAGGTCCAATTAGTTTGATACAGGCAGTGGTGTCAGGAGCAGAACATTATAGCGTTATCACAACACAGGTAAACAAACACAGGCTGACACCTCTACACCTCACTCAGATAGAGAGACGAATAAGGACCTTTCAGAAATATATTGTTTAGATCATGCTGGGTGAACGACTGGACTAAAAGAGACACCTCGGGCTAAAGATTCTTTGATGGCTGCTGTGTGACCATAAAGGCCCTCACACCAAGGACGATAACAATATGATAAAGTTTTATACATTTAGGAGAAAAGCGACACCACAACTTTAAAAAAATACAGAGGAACAATATAAGATTGTGATCATTTTCAGCGCCTTTTTCAGCCCAAAGATAAAACATTAACAGCCATCATCATTATAATAATCCTTAAAGTTATTATTCTTAGTGTGAACGTGCCTTAAGTGAAGTATGTTGCATGTGGTAATGCATGCAATACATAATACATGTGTGTGTGTGTCTGACCTCTCAAGCTATACTTCTGGGGAGAAAATCTTTGAAAGATGTCCACAAATAAAAAACATGAGCCGTTGGGGATACCCTAAAAAAAGAAAATAATTCAGTGAGACCAAATCTTATTTACTTCTGAAAATGTTTAACATTTAGGGTTTGGGATAAAAGTAATTATATGATATCATAAAGAAATCAATATAGAGTCTTTTGAGGTAAATAGTAAAATACTTTATAAAAATGTAAATGTTTAAAATTAATATTTATTAAATTAATTAATAAATATAAAAAAATACTGCCTTCATTTGATGAATGAAAATTATCCTATAAGAATACTAAATGGCAGGAAAATGGAACAGTGATGGCATCACATATGGTACTTAACATAATTACCATGGTATTGAATTGTCACTACACAGACAATGATAATTCAAATGAGTTCAGGTCATGCGTAAAAACGCACAAAGGTTTCTGTTAAATATAATTTGGTTTAAAAAAACTAAAATCAAAGACATAAGGTTTCATGTGGACTAGACCTCAAATAGAAACGTGAGCGCGTCTCTCTCTCTCTCTCTCTCTCTCTCTCTCTCTCTCTCTCTGCGCGTTCTGATGGCGCGCACCCAGCGTGAGTGCGCACTGACCTGTCAGTATGATAAAAGACCGCGGCGCGGTGCGGAGCGCGCGATTCGTTAATCGTGACAGCGCCCTTAATGAGTCCAAACCGCGCACCTGTTTCTCATCAAACCCCGCTGACTGATCGCGCTGTCACACGCGCGCAATTCGCCCTGCTCGCTTGAAACGCCGCCAAACCTCGCTGGAGACGATTTCAAACCTTTGTGAGAGATGACAGCAGTGACGGGTGCTTCATTATTTAAAACCATTTCATAGTTCACGGATCAACAAGTCAAAAGTTTACACGGAAATCAAGTCATTAGTAAAGAGCGCGCACGACGGGAAACACGGAGGTACTTGCGCTTCAGTGCGCACTTCAGTGTTACGCATGCGCACACTGCTGGGGGTGCAATAGATGTGTCCCAAATGACATACTATACACACTATGCACTTAAACTATGCACTATGTAGCCTAACCCATCTAGTGTATGCTTTTTAGAAAAGTGGTATTGTCCCAAATGGAACACTTAAGTTGTGTACCAATTCGCCTACTTGTACTATGCCCTAATAGTATCTTCCAAAAAATGACATACTATTAGGGCATAGTATAATAAGTAGACGAATTGGGACGCAGCTTGTGTGTTAAAAAGGTACCTACTACTTTGAGTGCAGAACAACACAGTATGGACACATTGGGTCATACTAACAGAATGGAAGTGATGACTATTGTCGGACGACGTGATCCTTAAAAACATCAACATCACAACTCTTTGCCATTAAGCATTTCTTCATCATTATTTGTCATGTAATGTTTACTCTGTAGTTTAATATGTTGACTCAGTGACACATAATTTATTTAATTTGTTAATTCATTGTTGCGCAACTAAACTCCGCCCTCTCGTATTTGGTGTTTGAGTGTCCATCGATCTACACTTTGAATTTTTGCCTAAAACCGTAGACTATCCGGGAACTTTATGGATACTCATTTTAGCATACTATGGTTTGGAACAAAAATAATGTTTACTGTTTAGGGTGGATAGTGTGCAGATTGGGATGCAGGGTTAATGTTTTTACTAACTGAAAGGATTGACTAATGACATCTAAACAACCCTCATCAATAATTTCTAGATACATTTCTATTCTTGTAACCTTATTAAGAGACAATATTATAATAATTAGTTATTTAGATTTTTTAACTGGTAAAAAAAAACATCACCCAAATTTTAAAATAAATGTAGCATTTTTGATGTAAATAAAGACATTTAGTCTTTTAACCATTTATAAGTTACTTTAACTGTTGATATTTTTTTCCCCAATACATATTTAGATCAGAAGCATGGACATTGCAAAAATGTTACACACAGTGTTTTGTATTAAAAATATCCTTCTTTTCCTTTGACTTTATTCAGTATGACACCAAACTTAGGATTTCTGCCGAGGCATCTTTAAGACATCCTTACTTTTTGAGTCTAGGAGAGAACATCCACACCATTCCAGACAGTGAGTACATCTCTATGTGTACAGAGATTATATCAGCTGTGTATGAGTCTGTCTTCTACCTTAAAGACAAATAATTAAGTCATTGTTTAAGGCACCTGATTGATTTTTATCTTCCTGCTCTTTGTTTAACCCTCCAGCCTCATCAGTGTTTTCCCTCAGAGAGCTCCAATTACAGAAGGATCCGGGACACCGGAGCTCAGTGTTCCAGCCTCCAGGTATTCCGATCTGTCCCTTTATTCTCAGAATGCAATTTAATTATGTTTATTCATGCAAAAATTAAATGTCGTTTCACAACACATGCACATAAGCAGGTATAGCTAAGCCAAAGGTCCACGTAGAGTTTGCACTCAATTCTGCAGAAGATATATTGAAAATGATCGGTAAACCTATATAAAATTAATCTTGCCATATAGTTTATGAAGTTATCTGTTTGTTCCAAAAAAAATATCTTGACAGGGCTTGATGCAAGCTGAATGCAATAATGTCGTAAACTATAAATTAGGGCTGCAACTAATTAATGCAATTAATCGGGTGTTTTTTTCGATTAATCGACTAATCGGATAAAAACATAAATATTTACTCAATTACATTTTACACTTATAGCTAAATAAGACACTGAATTATGGAGCTTTTCTATTGCATAGTTTCCCACAGTTTCGTTTAGTTTAGTCGGGTCAGCTTACTTTTGGGAGCTTTTCCATTGGGTGCAGTACGTAGTACCTGATACTTTTTTATGTGTTCACGTGTAGAAGTGTACTTTTAAAAGTGCAAAAGCCACACACTACTACATAGTTTGATTTTGATATTTTAAGCCTTAAAAAGAAAGTTTGTGCATTTTTTAAATAGTAAAATATCTTTAAAATGTCAAAAAATAAATAAACTAGAGCCCGACCGATTTATCGTTTTGCCGATTTTATCGGCCGATATGAGCATGTCGCAGATATATCTGTACCGGCGTATAAGCCGCAGATATGCGCCGATATGAACGTTTGTTACAGAACACATTAAATGCATTTGAAAGATGTAAGTACTTGTTTGTCCAGCAGAGTGCGCCATACTGGTTGCTAATGGCGACCCAGATCACTCACTGTAGTGACACCAGCCAATCCCCCACCCCCTTCACTTCAGTCAGTCAGTCTCTCAGTTCAGGTGGCTGCAGTCACGCAGTGTCTTCTTCACAACATTTTTACACCTGGTATTAAGACGCGCTTTGGTCGATTGGATTATAAATGGACAAGAGAGACGCATTCCCGCTTACATTTGGTGTTTTTAATCCGTCTCTTTGTCGACTTGCGAGTTAAAACGCAAGCGGGAGAAATGACGCGAGACGGACAAATGACACGTTTAAACTACGCGCAGCCGTGCACTTATATAACACTATATGAGATTACTGCTGCTTGTGTTGTTAGGTAACATGCTCATTTCAGAGCAATTGATTCAATAAGCTCGCGCAACTCTACACCCTTGCAAAATGAAAGAGGCGGAGCGAAGACGCTTTATTTTTTATAAAAGTCTAAAGTTTGCACGGAACCCTGGGTTTGTGTTATAAAAACGTTGTGCACAACATTAAACATAGCGTACATTAGTATGTGCTCCGTCAAGCATTGTCTTCGTAACTGTGAGTGGCTAACTAATTTGTGAAGTACACAACTTACTGTAAAGCTAATATTAATCAATGACTTCATAAGTTTCTCTTTATAACGTTATTCTCGTCAAAACTGCAAATGATGCAAGTTTTATGTATTTTGTTCTCTTTGTGTTTTAAAGTTATTTATAATAAGTCAAGTTTACTGTTTAGTGCACTGATATCCAACTAATTTTGGATAATAAAGTTTATTGTTAACTTGCCTATAGTACATATCTTTGTCACATCAATATAAGTGTTGGATCACCACATTTGTGAGTGATCACCACATTTGTGAGTGATCATTGCATTGCATTGTATTTATTCATAGTATATTATGTTAAAGTATATAGTGTATTCTATGTACAGTACTTTAGTATAATATACTGTAGTATATACTGAACTATAATGTACACATAAAGAATATCGGCCGATATATCGTTATCGGTCTTTTTTTACTCCCTAATATCTATATCGGCATCGGCCCGAAAAAAACGCATATCGGTCGGGCTCTAAAATAAACAACTAACGATTATTTTCATAAACGATTAATCGGGCGATTATTTTTCGATTAATCGACAAATCGGATAAAAACATCAATCTTTACTGAATTACATTTTACACTTATAGCTAAATAAGACACTGAATTATGGAGCTTTTTTATTGCATAGTACCCCACGGTTTGGTTTGGTGTAGTTTGGGTTGGATCAGCTTACTTTTGGGAGCTTTTCCATTAGGTGCAGTACCTAGTACCTGATACTTTTTTACGTGTAGAAGTGTAGAAGTGTACTTTTAAAAGTGCAAAAGCCACACAATACTATATAGTTTGATTTTGATATTTTAAGCCTTAAAAAGAAAGTTTGTGCATTTTTTAAATAGTAAAATATCTTTAAATGTAAAAATATAAATAAACAAAAATAATTGAGAATTTTTGCCACAGATTAATAAACTCATTTTAATCTAACTTTAGACCTTGATAAGAATAAACATTATATTTACAAAATAAACAGGCCATAATGATATTAAAAGTGATATACATGCGTTGTTACAATATTAAAAACCTGGATTTCCTCCTTACTTTAAAACAGATACTTAGTTTGTGGTTCATACTATTTTTATGAAAACCCAACAACAATTTTGGAGATACAAACTCACTTGTATTAAAGGAAATGAAACCTTTATTAACCAGCATCCTTTTGCACTTTTGTTTCCGTCATTGTCCTGTCAGGGTTGCCAGATCCATTAAATAAGACCTTGCAACGCTGCCTTGCTTTTAATCAAGCTGGTTTAAACATACAGTTTGCGTTGTATAAAGTCAGGCGCTGTTTCTTTAAACTTTTTGAGCTGTATGAAGAAACAGCGTCTGACTTTGAGTGTACAGCTCGCGTTGTATGAAGAAAACATGACTGACTAATTATAAGCACACAGCTCAGGCTGTATGAAGCGAAGCATGTGACATCACAGACCAACTACTTGATGATGAAATTTGTTGACAACAAATGCCATTTTTATTGATTAGTTGTTGCAACCTTACTATAAATCATAGTGTGCTAAACTATAAATAGTGTGACATACTCACCTGTTAAATTGTAGATGTTTCTAACAATGGCCAATTTTTTCAATTCTTCAGGTCGAGGCAAGAACCGCAGACAAAGTATATTCTGAGGGGAAAAAGTGTGAAGAGATCACATCACCAGAACAAAATCTGCCGCACACACCCCCACATGAACTATTTATTTTTTCCATCCTAAATATAAATACATGCATGCACAGGTTCATACACACTCCAAAATAGTGTGTGCTGCAGTCTCATATTTTGATTTGAAACAGGAATCATCTCATCTGATCAAAATGACCAAGTAACCAAGTTAACTGTTTCTCCCAACACTGCTGAAGCTTCACTGCGGTCTCTTTAAGACCTAATACGTTCTTGAATCTCAGGCCGTGGAACGACTGTAAATGGGCCTGGATGCTGACTGCGATTGGTCCAACAAAGAGATCCAAGTTGAACTCAGACTCTACTTCATTTGGATCTACAGTAGTACTTCAGGTGCTCATATATATAAAAGATGTATTAGTCTGAAGCGTGTGTGCATTGAAACATTGTAGCTTTGTGTCCGACTTTTTCCATTGCTTAAGTGAAACTTTTTGTGTTGACTTGTTTTGCCATATGTGTTTGAGTCATGGTAGCTCATTTAACAAATATTTATTTACCACTATAATAAATGAAAATTTCATCATAAATATTTAAGCCATTTAGTAGGTAACCCTTCTTGAGAAGTACTTGAATTCATATACCATTGAACTTTGGATATTGAAGATGTTGTAAGTGATTCGCCAACACCAGATTTAGGCCTGGTTTTGCAGACAAGGTTTAGATTAAGCCAGAATTAGCCTTAGTTAAGTTAAGATATTTAAGAAGTAAATTTAACTTAAGATAGCTTTTATAAATGTGACTTGGATAAAACATTACTGGTGTGTAGGGTTGCAAAATTCCTGGAATTTTCAAGGCTGGAAACTTTCCATGGGAATATATGGGAATTAACAAGAATAATATAAGAATTCTTTAAAATTTGCATTACCTTTGCATTCATGTCTGCTTATGACGAAACAAAATGTTTATTTATGTTCGTATATGATACATTTCATACACATTTTCCCAAATAATTCCCGTTAAGTTTCAAATTTGGAATATTTCCAAAATTCCACAGATTAAGTTCCCATGGAAAGTTTCCAGAAATTTACCAGATATTTTCCGCCCCTTTGCAACCCTAGTGTGCATCTCGAGACAAAAACGTGTGCACATTTTATCCTTATGTTGCGTTTACACCAGCCGCTGTAGAGGCGGCAAAAACGCGCTATTCGCGCATAGTTGGACGCTTGAACATTTGAGTTTACTCGCTTCATTCTAGTCATTCGAGACATTCACGCGGAAATCCGCATCATGGGAGGGGCTTCTGCGACTCTGCTGAGACTCCGCTCGCTTCCTGTAATCACGTCACTACTACAGCAAGGTCCTGATTGGTTAACGCGGCGCAGAAATCCGCCGAAGTTAAGATTTTTCAACTTGCGCGTTTCCCACGGCAACACTCAATTCGCACCACACCGCAGGATGCCTAATCGCGTCTTTGCATTGACTTAACATGTAAATCACCCGCGCTTGCCGCCTCTACCGCAGCTGGTGTCAATGCAGCATTACAAAATATACATTTTTATCATCATATCGTTTGTGTTCCTTGGGTTCAAACCCACAACCTTTTGCACTGTTAACACAATGCTCCACTACTGAGCTATACAGGAGCACAAAACAATGGCACTGAAATATTTCAACATGTCTGCAAAACCCAGCCTTAGTGTCTAATTCACTTTATTTTAATCTAATTTAGCAGACACTAAACTAAGTCCTCTTTCCAGAACTCCAAAGACGTATGTAACATGAGATGATCAATGTTTCTAATTGGCTAGAAAGGACATGGTTCCAAAAAAAGAAATCACTTACAGCACCTTTAATGTTATAGTTGCTATTGTATGAAATCATCAAAGTCAAGGTGCCTTTTGATAACCATTAGAGATGATGGGTCCAATATTACTCCTTTAGAAAACCATCTACTTCAATTTTCCAAAGGATCTTGTTCCTTACGAGTAATTGCACATAATCTGAAGGTTTTCTTTTACAATTTAAGTCAATTGCTACTCCGTATTTGCACATGGCATGCAAGTGTCCTCTTGAATTTATTCAACCTCGCCTACTGTTTCCTGTAGTTCAATATGAAAGCACTTTGACTCTTTATTGTTACTGACGCTGAGTACATGCTCCTGTAGATTTAGATTTAAAGGCCAAAAAGGAACTGAAATGTTGTGAATGACAGACAAAGAGAAATCAGAGTCCTATAATATATTATGACTTACAGAGATTTAGTTCACAGCAGCAGTGGCACTAATTTATGTGTTTTGTGGTAAATACAAATATTTTAAATACTCTATTGAAAATAATTAATATATAAATATATGTATTTTGACAAGTGTTTTCTTTATTCTTGCCATTAAAAGAGACCATGGTATTAAAAGATCTTAGATGACGTCTAAATGTTTTATAAAAGATTTAGATTTTTGTATGAAATGTGATATTAAATATTTTGTGTGATTTGTCTATTCTATTACAATATTCTGATGCTGAATGTATCGTGACTGCAAAAATGCCAAATGTAATTAAAATAATAAACTAATGATGAAATTCCACAAGTTGAAAAGAGTTAAATTTCTTTGGGAACAATTCACTTGCATGGAGCTGTTTGTTGAACATTGAACAAAGTAAACTTAAACTTCAAAGTAAACAGTAAACTGTTGCCTCTTTTGTTAATCTGATTTCACAGTCAAACAAACGAGTCTGGTTGTGTGCAAGCATTGTTATCACGTTTATAACAGATACTGAACTAATCCGAAATAGAATAAAAAGTAAGTCACCACAGAAACCTGCCTGTTTTTTTTCTCCTTCTAGTGTATTTACGTTGTAATGCATTGAATAAGAGGATCGAGGTGTTAGAAAACACACCTGTGGACCTGTCTCCTTCTGAATCATTTGAGCGAATCGGTTCGTTCGAGCAACAATTTCTGAACTAATCCGAAATAGAATAAAAAGTAAGTCACCACAGAAACATGCCTATTTTTTCACCTTCTAGTGTATTTTCGTTGTAATGCATTGAATAAGAGGATCGAGGTGCTGGATAACACACCTGTGCACCTGTCTCCTTTTGAATCAATGGAACAAATCGGTTCGTTTGAGCAACAACTCTACGATGCTTCCATCATTGCCCACGCGACGTTTAACGTGTTAAAAACTCGTTAAAACTGCTTGTTTACTGTGTTATTTCTCTTAAAAATGAGACTTGTTCTCTTTTTTTAATCCTCAATGAGCTTGTGCTCAAACTTTAATGTAACAGTTACAAACCATTAACCAGCAGCATAACATTCTCCATTAACTCTTATTTTTCTCTTCCATCTCTCCACATGCACCATCGTCATCTAACCCGGTAGTTCCCCCTACTGGTCACATTTAGTATGTGATTCATTGCCTATCAACACATCCCCCTTTCTTTAAAGCTGAACTGAACATGCCTCAATATGTATATTTATATTACACTGGGATTGTGAACAACCAGTTTCAAAGTATTATATTTTTTAAACACACAATTAGAACATTATGTATTCAGTCCATTAATTTACAAATCGAGTCTGACTGGTCTTTTGACTTGACGCTCAGATCTTCTCAAGACCTGTGACCCTAACTGACCATCACTTGTGTCCACATGTACACATTCATTCGATTTCAGGTCTGGCACTGTTTCTGCATGTGACACAGGAGCAATTCCATCTTCATCTTCACATTCTGTTTCCTTGAAAGTCTCTTTGGTTCTGAGAAGGTGACGACGGTTCCTTCTGAGCACATGACCCTCCTCAGTCCTTACTTCATATGATCTCGGTCCAATCTCCTGAAGAACAGTAGCTTTTCGGTGCCACGCATCCTGGTCTTGAATACGCACAACATCATCTTTGGCAAGTGGTCTGAGGGTTTTGGTTGCCTTGTCATAATACTGTTTTTGTTTCCATTTCAAATTCTCCAGTTTTGTCTGTATCTCTGCATTTCCTTTGATGTCTGTGTAGCAAGGTAGGGTTGTGCGTAACTTGCGATTCATCAACAGTTCCGCTGGGGATAAACCACATTCAAGCGGGGCTGTTCTGTAGCTTAGTAGAGCTAAATAAGGATCCGACTTGCTGTCTGTGGACTTTTTAAGGAGCTGTTTGATGATATGCACTCCCTTTTCAGCTTTGCCATTTGCCTGTGCATGCTGTGGACTTGAAGTGATATGGGTAAATCCATATTGTCTCGCAAACTGCTGCCATTCCTTGCTGCTATAACAGGGACCATTGTCACTCACTACAGTCTTTGGTATACCATGTCGGGCAAAAATAGACTTGACATGTGTAATGACACTGGTGGAGGTTGCACTTGTGAGAAGAGCTATTTCGGGAAAATTTGAGTAGTAATCTATCACTATCAGATAGTCTTTGCCATCACAGTGGAACAAATCTGTACCAACTTTCTCCCAAGGGGCAGTGGGGAGATCTTGGACCAGCATACGCTCCCTTGCCTGTTTGCTCTGGTACTTGTTACACGTCTCACATTGTCCTAGCATGTTTTCAATATCCTTGTTGATTCCGGGCCAGTACACAGCGGTCCTGGCTCTTCTTTTACATTTTTCAATGCCCAGGTGTCCTTCGTGTAACCTACGAAGTATCTCTGGCCTCAGGCTGTTTGGAATGACAATTCTACAGCCTCTCAGTAGCAGTCCATTTGCCACACTAAGCTCTGATCTCATGTGATAATATTTTGGACAGGACCCCTTGGGCCAGCCACCATGAATGTTTTCCATCACTGTTTGTAGCTCCTTGTCCTTGACTGTTTCTTCACAAATTTCATTTGCTTTGACATGAGATACCCAACAACCATGTTGACATAATTCTCAATTTCTTTTTCAGTGGAGCATGCAGAACTCCTCTCTGGCGCTGGGGATAGCGCATCTGCCAGCACTAAATGTTTGCCTGGTGTGTACTTAAGATCAAAATCATACCTTTGCAGTTTCATGATGAGCCGCTGAATCCTTGGTGACATCTCATTAAGGCTTTTCTTGATAATTGACACAAGAGGACGATGATCTGTCTCAACTGTGAATGTAGGAAGCCCATAGACATAACAATGAAATTTCTGTAGTCCATAAGCTAATCCAAGACATTCCTTCTCTATTTGAGCATATCTTGTCTCAGTCTCAGTCATGGACCTAGAAGCGTAAGCAACTGGCTTCCAGCTGTCCCCTTCTGCCTGCAACAAGACAGCTCCAAGTCCGTCCTTCGATGCATCTGTGGAAATCTTCAGTCTTTTGTTGGGATCATAATACGCAAGCACAGGTGCATTTGTCAGTGTGACCTTTAGAGCATTCCATTCTCGCTCATTTCTCGATGTCCACTTGAACTCTTTGGAGTCATGGAGAAGTTCTCTCAGTGCTGATGTTTTCACTGATAGGTTGGGTATGAACTTTCCAATAAAATTGATCATTCCCATTATTCTGAGCACACCTTTTCTGTCTGTGGGGCGCGGCATGCCTAAAATGGCTTTTATTTTCTCTTGATCTGGCTTTACACCTTGAAAAGAAAGTTTGTCTCCAAGAAATGTTATTTCTTGCACACCGAATTGGCACTTTTCACGATTTAATGTTAGCCCATTTTCACGCACCCTTTGAAGCACTTTTGTCAGTCTTTCATTGTGCTCTATTAGATTGGAGCCCCAGATCACCACATCATCTACATAGCAACGGACCCCTTCTAGGCCCTCCAGCATGTTGTCCATTGCTCGATGATAGATTTCAGATGCTGAGATTATTCCAAATGGCATTCTCAGAAATCTATACCTCCCAAAAGGCGTATTAAATGTGCAGTATCTTGAGCTTTCCTCGTCCAATTTGATTTGCCAGAATCCCTGTGCCGCATCTAACTTTGAGAAGTACTTGGCTCCTGCCATCTCACTTGCGATTTCTTCCCTTTTTGGTATCTGGTAGTGCTCACGTTTAATGTTTTGATTTAAATCCCCTGGGTCCATGCATATCCTCAGTTCTTTGCTTGCGTTCTTTTTGTCGACACACACCATGGAGTTTACCCACTCAGTCGGTTCTTCCACTTTGGCGATGACTTTTAACTGACACATCCTTTCCAGTTCCTTTTTGAGGCGCTCCCGAAGTGGAGCTGGAACTCTCCTTGGTGCATGGATTACAGGGGTTGCATCCTCCTTGAGTTTGATTTTGTATGTGCATGGAAGGCATCCCAGTCCTTTAAAAGCATCTTGATAACGAGTCACAATGGATTCAACTGAGCCTGTTTGAACACTTACTGCTTCTGAGCAGTTAATGTGGTAAACTCTCCTCACCAGGTTCAATTTCTTTGAGGAAACACCACCGAGCAGTGATTCCCGGCCCTCAGGTACAACAGAGAACAGTACATTGTGGCTTTTGTCCTTTATTGTCACTTTCAGTCTACACTGACCTTTGCTTTCTATGTCTTTTCCGTTATAGTCTTTCAGTTGCATTGTTTTCTTGATTATTTTAGGCTTTTCTTTCATGGCCTTTATTTCTGTCATGCTGATCAAGTTTGCTTGTGCGCCTGTGTCAATTCTTAGTGCTACTAACGTGCCATTAATTGGCAATGACACAATCCATGTTTCATCATTTTCTAAGTGGCTAACATTTTCTTCTGTGGTATCTTCTTTGATATCGTTACAGGACACCATGCCAACAAAGAAAGTCTCACTTAGATCAGTTTCTTCAACTATTCTCACTGACTTTGATTTGTCCTTTGTTAAGCACTTTCTTGCAAAATGATTTTTTCCATTGCACTTTGAGCATCTTTTGCCATAGGCAGGGCACTGCCGGGGCTCATGTCTGTTACCACAACGGTTGCAGGAGTATGTTGCTGCATCTTCTCTGTTATTCTTTTGTGGTGCAGGCTTTTTTATTTTATTTTTGACTACTGCAACCTTTGCACTGTCATGTACAGCAGTGGCATTTGCTTCATTAAACGTCTTCGCATGCTGTTGTGCTAATTCACTCACATGACACAGTCTCTCTGCTTCTTCCAGGGTTAATTTAGCATCTCTTAAAAGCCTCTCCCTCATTCTCTTATCCTGAATTCCATAGTCAATTTGATTGCAAATCATGGAATCTTTGAGATCTCCAAAATGACATGACTGCGCTTTAAGCTTCAAATCAGTCACATAACAATCAAATGTTTCGTCGGGCTGTTGCATCCGTGACCGGAACACATACCTCTCATACACGATGTTCTTCTGTGGGGAGCAATATGCACTGAATTTTCCCAGGATGGTATCGTACTTCTCTTTGTCTTCATTTTCGCCGTACTCGAACGTGTTGAATACTTCAATGGCTTGGGGACCCGCAACTGTAAGCAGCAACGCAATTTTCCTGGCATCGGGTTTATTGTCCAGTCCTACGGCCGACATATACAACTCAAAGTGTTGTTTAAAAGATCGCCAGTTGCTATCTACGTTACCTACTAATTTCAGTCCCTCCGGAGGCTTCAAAACATCCATCTTTACAAGCTGAACTCAGGCTTGACAAAGTCGTTTTTTTTTTTTACTCCTGGTACCATGTGTTATTTCTCTTAAAAATGAGACTTGTTCTCTTTTTTTAATCCTCAATGAGCTTGTGCTCAAACTTTAATGTAACAGTTACAAACCATTAACCAGCAGCATAACATTCTCCATTAACTCTTATTTTTCTCTTCCATCTCTCCACATGCACCATCGTCATCTAACCCGGTAGTTTCCCCTACTGGTCACATTTAGTATGTGATTCATTGCCTATCAACACAGTTTACGTCACGTTTTTAGTTAAATTAGATATAGTGGCATACAATTGTTGATGATGTATGCCACCAGGGAACCTGTATTTCACGATACCATCAACTAAGGAATGATTCTGCTTTGGATATTGTCGCAGTAAATTTACCACAATGTCGTGGGGAAATCGAGACTTCGTTGAGCCACGACCTAAATATATAGAAAATGCTTCACTTACAAATGTAATCCATATTCTTGACTTTAGCACACCTCAGGTTTCATACAAGCCATCATCATCAGCAGGTCACCGGCCGGAGGGGCGGAGCCCATGAGCTACGTCACAGCGACGTTATGGCGTTAATGTTTTCGTTAAAAAATCTCTCTTCTTTATTAATTTATTTATTATTTTTTATAGATAAACTTAACATAACAAAACAACATAATGTTTTGTTTATATATTATATTATATTATATTATGTTATGTTATGTTATGTTATGTTATGTTATGTTATGTTATGTTATGTTATGTTATGTTATGTTATGTTATGTTATGTTATGTTATGTTATGTTATGTTATATTATGTTATATTATATTATATTATATTACAAATGTATATTGTTTTAAGTTAGGACACATTCAGGCGGGGCTGGGGCTAAATCCATATGCGAAATAACCTGGACAGGTGGATATAATATCATTCATGTTTTTACATCAGTCCAGCTTTTACATTGTGTTATATTTTCTTCTTATTTTTTTTACAACATCTCGTAAACAATTTCCAAACTTTGAATCAGAATCGCTTAATGAGAGATTCACAGACGCTTCGCTCGACTGAATCATTAAAAAGAGTCGAATCGAATGAATGATTCATTAACTCGGACAAACGTCATTACACACGCGTGTCGCACCTTTAAACTGGTTTGCCAACCCCCTTAAAACTATTAAAGAAGAAGAAGAAGAAAAACACTCGCGTCTCAAATCAGATGTTTGTTTTCTCACGCCTCGGATGAAAGTTACTGTGTAATGTTGAAGAAACTTATGCACGTAATAATTTCTCCAGCATGAAGCATTTGTTCAATGAACGGATCTGCGCTTTATTTCGCGATAACTGGCAGCATACTTTAACATATTGGAGTGTCTTCTTTAGTTTTGGACTCTGTCTCGCTTTTCTGGGTCCGACCATACTGGACCTGAGATGTCAGACCCAGTCCACATTACAGGAGATCACTTTGGTCTTCTTCTCACAACAGTTTTTCCTCTTTATTGGAAGCACCATTGGAGGATTTTTCAGTAAAACGTGAGTATTAAGTCATACTAAATTCCTATACATCCACAGTTGTTGTTGTTTTACGTATAAACAAATTTTGTTACTTCCTCAAAAGCTGTTATCATTCAACATGATATTATGTTTACTACTATGTTCATTGAAAGTGAAGCTTCAATCTTATTTTTAAAATCGTGCGTGTTAAATTCTGTAATGTATAGCTGATTCTTATGCTGTAGGAAAGTTAATGGATTAAAAACAGGTAGATAAAATACTAGATACAAATGTTGTAGGTTTATGTGAGTTGTAGGCTAGTGTTAAATGTCCTTGAATTAATTTATTAATATCATTACATTGATGATAACAATGATCTGTTTGGTTTATACTAAGAGCAGTGATGGAAGTGAACAAAGTTTCTTTATCTCGCTGCTACTAAAACGTTTGGTAGATAAAAAAAGGAATCAAACTAATCACATTTATTCAATATAGACATGAAATTTAAATAATTTGTTGACTCATCTTAATGCAGAAAAGTTTATATCAGATTTATTATGAATCATAGAGTTCATAAAAGTTATTGTTAATGCATAAAGACATTATTCACAAATATGAAAATGAAAGCAACCTGTGTTTCTAGCAAACACAGAACGTTTCCCAAATGTTAGTTTTTGGTTATTTTTTGGGAACTTTTTTTAAGATTTTATTTTTGCAACCATAAACTAACGTTCCCCTAACGTTGCATGGTGGTTATTTTTAAATAACCTAAAAATAACTTGTACAGAATGTTCTCTAATGGTTATTTTTTGGTAATTTTTGCAACCATAAAATAACTTTCTCATAAAGTTGCAGGGTGGTTATTTTAAAATTATTTTAACGCTAGGGAACATTAAACTAACCAAAAAACGTTCCCCTAACGCTATTCTAACGTTAAAAGAGCGTTATTCTAACGTGAAGGGAACGTTAAACTAAGCTAAAAAATTTCTTAGGAAAACTCCTGGCTAACCAAAAACAAACCTTGGAAAATATCATTTTAACAACGTTAGGGGAACATTTTGAGAAACCAAAAATTGTTTGCTATGTAGGCAGCTTTTAGTCATCTAATATTTTTTAAATTAAAGGTGCTTTGCAGCATTGCCATAGACAAACCATTTTTTAGTTTCCTAAAAATCTTTTATTCAAAAGTTAGGGTTAACCCATAACCCTAACATGCATTTCTTCATCACTTTTATATATAGTCTGTAACATTTTCCACTACAAACAACACTGAAAGATCACTTTGGAGAGTTTGGAGACTCACCAAAGGACCCATTCATGGTCTCTGTTTGTGTCTAAAAACTTCTGTTGTGGTCATGTGCTTATTAAAGTCATACTGTTTCATTCAGGTTATTCAGTTAATCTGGGACTCAAGCCATATAAACACACACAAGCTGTTCCTTTATAGTACATGGCAGACAAAGATATGATAAACAAGTTTAACAAATTTTTCTTATTTGCAAAACTGCTCTTCACAGGACACAGATCACAATCACAGTTATTTCTGTGTCTTCATGTTGAATAAGGAACTGAGAATTGTTTATTTAAAAAGGAAATGTTGCTTTTAGGTCTGTTGATGATAACATCAATGTCTTTTATAGTTACAGTAGGTGTCAGTTTCTTCACACTGACAGTCTGCAAGGTTTCAACTAAATCAAACTTCTACTTTTTTTAAATATTTTACATTCAGGTGTCTTTTAATGGTTTAAAATGTTTATGCAATAAGAAAACTGAGAATAATGAATTCCCACACACTGTACATTTGTGTCCGGTTGTCCTGTAGGATCTTTATCAGTCTTTACAGCCCTGAATATATTTAAACAAGATTATGTTGTGTTTGGTCTGTGAATGTGTCAAGACCAGGAAACCTGGCATGAGCAGAGTTAAACATCTGCTGTCATGAAGCTAGCACAGATACTTGATAAGTTATCTCTACAAAAATAGTTTTCGGGGCAAGGTGAAAATTAAGTCAGTAAGAGATATCACACAGAAATATTTAAGGGTTAAGCATGCATGTAACCTTTCTTCAGGGCTTTATGCAAAGAATTTTTCATAATGGCCCGGTCGGTCAGGCCAGTGGTTCAGGTTTTCACTTATCCTGCCAAAATTTCCTCTGGACCAGCAAAAAAGATTTCAGTGTCACATATAAAACAAAAATCAAAAGTCAAATATAATTGTATATACATTTTATTAATCATTTGTGAAGATAATTGGCAATTTTAAATGTAAACTCTAATTCACAATAATCCCATAAGGGTCAATCGTTCAGGTTTATCAAGATTAACTGTGAACAGAAATGAAGAAAAAAAAGCGAAGTTTAGGGCTGCAAAATGATTAATCGCAACTAATAGTTTACAGAATAAAAGTCTTTGTTTACATCATGTATGTGTGTGTACTGGGTATAATAATTAGAAATATTTACATGTGTATATACATTTTTATATTGATATATAATTTAAATTATGTATAATTATAAATACTTAATGTATAAATAGATTTTGTTTCCTAAAATTGTACATGCATGCTAGATACAGGTCATTGAAAGTGCTAGTATCTATTTTATGCAAGAAGTTTTCTGGGGAAAAAAATCCATATTATTCCCTGTGTAGTGTAGGATAATAGCATAAAAATTCTAGACTTTTTAAGCACACGTGCTAAACTGTTCACTTTAAATGCTTATATCTTCTGTATGCAAATATTGATTCATACCAAAATGCTTTTTTTGCATAATTGTGTTTGACACATGAAAACGTCTCGGGTTACGTATGTAATTGTTGTTCCCTGAGAAGGGAACAAGACGCTGCGTCTCCCTTGTCATACTTCCTGCGTCCCTGTAACGTCGTCTTTGGCATATTTCAGATAGTGATATACTTCCTGACTCCCACGTCACCCTGTCTTTGTCATTCAGCGTCACCATTGGTTGAATTTAATATACACATTCAGATGCACTTACCCCTGGAGGCGTCCCCAAAGTGTCACCGCAGTGACGCAGCGTGAGTTCCCTCGAAAGGGAACTGTAACAATGTATCTTAAAAGGTAACACGATGTAACCTTGCTCTCACCTGAAATGTGTCCCCACATTTAGTCCTTGAATTTAAGGGTCCTGGAAATTCCTTGAACTCTGATTAAGCAACAGCTTATTTATTTTACTCGTGTCGTTCCTTCAGTTTTAATTTTACAATATTTGAATGCAGTTAAGTAAATAATTGATGTCTTGTTTCTCTTTTTTAGGTATGTGTGTTCTTTGTCTGCATTGGCAGTGTCCACTTTCATCATCTCTGTGGTGTTTGCCATCATCCCATTATGCAATCATTTACTCATGTTGGCGTTTGCCCTGGCAGTGTCTGGTCTTGCCATGGGTGTCATTGACACCATATCTAACCTACAACTGGTCAAGATCTACCAAAAAGACTCCACGGTTTTCCTGCAGGTGGGCACAAACTATTCTTATTTAGTCCTAAATATTATGTTTATCATGGTTTCATCATGTATAATTACTTAAAAAAGTTGCTCCACTGCCTTTATAGCACCTCGCACCATTTCAGGGACCATCCAATCAATGCTAGTAAATCCAGTAAATAAAAAATTAAATGCATTTAAAGTTCAAATAGATTTTATGATATCATATATATTGAATTTTTTGTGATATTGTGTAGCCTTATACAAAATACTGGCTGTAGATGAGATAGTAGGTTTATTTGAGTTCAAGGGGGCGTGTACAGCAAAGCATTTAACCAAGTTGCAACCATCAGAATTCTCAGATAAAGCCAATACAGAAGTCACTTAAACTGTAATTCCTCGACTGGCCACTAGAGGCTCCAAAAGGGAGTCAATTCCCAATGACCCCCATGTTAAAATGCCCAACTTTACATCAGACATAAATATGTTTACAGCCTGGTACAAAAAGTGTTTTTGGTCTTTTTTTGGTTTTAGGTGGGGTGATTTATAAGGTAACTCATCCGTTTGAATTAAGCCTTAAAGTTCTGCATAATTAGGGGCGTGGCCACTTGAGTGACGGTGAACTGGCACTGCTGTCGCTAGAGTCGAGCTAGGTGGGCGTAGTTTCAGCTTCACCCACGTCCCACCTCTTTGCTCATTTTCGGATATTCGTGAGTAATGTGCGGTAACGCGCGGCCAAGATGGCGACGGCAGGCACTGCCTACTATTGGCTTTATAAACGATCTTCGGAAACCTATGGGTGACGTCACGGACACTACGTCCATCTTTTTTTACAGTCTATGGTTTAAACGCGGCTGAAAAGCCAGGCAGATGCCAACTGTGTTTTTTAGCTGGGTGCTTTGGTTTCTATAATACTTCTGTTCGTTGTACAATGCGTTGGTTCTTGTGGTATGTGTCCCAGCCCTTTTCCATTGTGATTGGACAGTCCACTGAAAATGTCTTTGTTCTGCTGTTGAACACAAAGGAAGATATTTTGTAACTAAAACAGTTTGAAGCACCATTGACTTCTGTAAGATTTTTTTCCCTACTATGAAAGTCAAGGTTTCTTCTGCATCCTGCTTGATTACAAAGTTCTTATTTTGTGTTCAGCAGAACAAAAAAAATTAAGTTTGTAACAACTTAAGGGTGAGTAAATGATGACAGAATTTTCATTTCTAGGTGAACTATCGTTTTAATGCCGAAGTTTCACTTTCTAGTTTGAGCTATATTAAATTCCCCTGAGATACATTTCTTCAAAGAGTTGGGTGTGCACAGAACCCGTTCTATCGTGTCATTTCTAAAAGACATTGTTCATGCAAAATGCATAGAACAGAGCAGGTTTAAATAAGCTCACGTTGTTGTATTGTGTGTTTCGTACATGGAGTATACAACATAATACCCATGCTGCATTTTCTCTCATTTAAAAAAAAAATTGTTCTGCTGAATACAAAGAAAGATATGTGAAGAATATTTGTAACAAATCTAATCTGGGGCACCATTGACTTCCACAGTAAGATAAAATCATACTGTGGAAGTGAATGGTGCCCCAGATCTGTTTGTTTCCAAACATTTTCAAAACATTTGTGTTCAGACATTAATACAGTTTTGGAACAACGTTAGGGTAAGAAAATTACAGACTTTTAATTTTTTGGTGAACTGTCCCTTTAAGTGTAAGATATACTGTATTAAATCCCCCTGAACACAATGGGGCGGTTTTCCAGACAGGGCTTTAGCCTAGTTAGTGTTGTCTTGATCAAAAACAACTTGCTCTGACATATCTTAACATATATCAGTGCGAGTGTGTCTCAAGATACACCAGTTGTGTTTATTTATAAATTATGCTTTTAAAAAGGACTTAAAAATCCTATTTACCTAAGGCTAAGTCCTGGCTTAACTTAATCCAAGTCCGGGAAAACACCCCAATGTGTCCACTTGCTATGTTGTGACCGATGTTTCTAATGTGTTTTGGGTTGTGGCTCTTACCAAAACATGAGAGATCAGTATATTTATGCCTAAATGTGATTTCTCTTGTTTTGAGAATAAGACTTCAATTCCCAACAGATGCATATACGTTCTCAAACTCGGTGTGCACAAAACCAGTTCTATCATGTCATAAAAAAAGCTGTTTATGCAAATCACAAAAGACAGAAGTATACAAAGATTGTCAGATATCTAAAGCCTCTATTTCAGGAATGCAACATGACCAGAAGTGTGTACGTTTGTAACTGATATTTAATACAATTTAATGTGATATTCTATTTAACACTTATCTAAACAGCAATAATAAATCACTCATTACAGTGGTTATACTGTACATAAATGTAGTTTTAGCATGGTTAAGGGGGTAAGTAAAAACCCTTAACATGCAGTAACCAAAACTCACAAACCTCCTGTGGTTTATCGCTTTATTTTAAAGTAGCTTCACAACCATTTCAGTTTTAAACCTTGAGCTATCTGGGTCAATCTCACGAAACCACCAAAACATCATGCAGTAAAGATTTTACTAATAAAACATCTTGAAACCAGGATTTTGTTGGAATTACCCAACTATCCTACTATTAAAACTTTTAACTGTATTGTTCTTGGTAAAAGTCTGTCTTTGTTCTCTTTGATCTTTCCCAGGCTCTTCACTTCTTTGTAGGTCTCGGGGCTTTGGTGAGTCCCCTGATTGCCGACCCTTTCCTATCTGAAACCAACTGTGTGATCACAAACAGCAGCATCAGTACAACATCAATAAGAGATCTGAGAAACAAGCTCGCGGGCAGACATGTGCACAACGTGTCTGACGTGCATCTGCACACCGACGGTGAAGTCGTGACCAATGTTTCCTATGCATTCTGGATCATGGCTCTCACTAATGTAAGAGAGATCAGTCTGTAAACTGTGATTTAAGTTTGTATTGAGAGGCATTATTGACAGTGACGTGCAATTAAAAGACTGGCCGATAGACTTCAGAATTATGATATCAAAGTAGTGTGCATACTAAATGTTCTGTCAGCCCTGATGTCAGATGAAGGGACGGCTAGGAGGGTATTTGAATACAAGATTGTCTCCTTGGCAACTGCCCTCCATCCAACATTTTTTTTTTGCATATTCATTAGGTATAAAGATGTGTCTAAAAAGCTGTATCTGCTTTTTCCTGGATATACTACAAACTAACAACATTAATGACAAATCTATTAAATGTTAAATCTATCAAATCAATTACAAGATCATGGTGATATTTGTGATACTGCATAATTTTATTTTGAAAACTAAATTTGGCCATAAATATTGATTAAGTAATTTCAATATTTTTAAGTGTTTTATCAGTTTGCAAATAAAAATAAGCTGTAGGTCTGCAACAACTAATCGATAAAGTCAATAATAATCAGTTAGGAAAATTGTTTCCATGAAAATGTCATTATCAATTAGATGGTCTGCACATCATGGCAAAAGTTAAAGGCAGGGTAGGCAGGAATTATCTAAAAAACTTTTTTTACAAATTTGTTGAAACTGTCTCCATACACCAATACACAATCAAAATGTAAGTACTCTGGAAAAGAGAGTGTGGGACTCGAGTGTCTGTAGACCGTTCACGACTGTTTTAAACACAGCTCATTATTTCCATTCGGGACGAAACAAATGATTGGCTTGCGTGACTATCACTCTCTCTCGCGACCAGGGCTACCGCCCGCTGCTACAGGATCTGCCCACACATGCGCACAGCCGATTGATTTGAACGTGCACGAGGCACTCTAGGAAGAGCAAAAGTACGACAGAGAAAGAAGAAACCCAGAAGAGAGGGGGTGGAGTGAATGGTGATAATGAGCTGTGTTTGGGGCTGTCGTTAGAGGTCTACAGACCCTCGATTTTTGGACTCTCTTTTTCAGAGTACTTGCATTTTACTTGTGTATTGGTATATAAAGACAGCCTAAACAAATTTGTAAAAAAGTGTTTTAGACTATTTTTAGACTTAAACCTGCCTACTCTGCCTTTAAGTAAAACTTAGTACTTATTTTGTTTTTTTTTTTGTTTTTAAGAAATGTTACTGTTAAAACATAAACAAACTTTTATTTTGTTATAATAAAGAAAAAATCATAAAGCCTATTATCCGATTAATCGGTTAATCAGACAAATAATCATCAGTTTAATCGATTATCAGAATATTTGTTAGTGAGTACAGTTTTCACATAAATACTCTGATTTAGGGATTCATTTAGTTAAAATAAGGAAAAAAACAATTCTTAAAGCTTATTATCTAATTAATCGGTTAATCCGAAAACTTATCATCCGATTAATTGATTATTAGAAGATGTATTAGTAAGTACAGTTTTACACAAATACCCTGATTTAGGGTTTTATTTGGTTATAATAAAGAAAAAAACATAAAGCTTATTATCCGATTAATCGGTTAATGAGACTAATAATTATCAGATTAATCGTTTATCAGAATATTTGTTAGTGAGTACAGTTTTACACATAAATACCCTGATTTAGGGTTTTATTTAGTTATAATAAGGAAAAATAAATAAATGAATATTCTTGAAACTTACTATCCAATTAATTGGGCAATCAGACAAATAATCGTCCAATTAATCGATTATCAGCATATTTGTTAGTGCAAGCCTTAGTAAGATAAAATGTCTTGCAAAGCCAAGTTTTTAGACACAATTTCTATGCAAATAATTTGTAAAATGTTTAAACTGCTGTATGATTTATTAGTAGCCTTGGGAAATAGAATAATTCAGACAGTTGTGTCAACAGTTAAAAAGGTAAACACTCAAACATAGATCCGATGTTGTTTATGTTAATGTCTATGTCACCCTTAGCTCATCCAGAATGATTCGCTTATATCATTTAAATGAATCAAAACAATAAATATATTGTTAAACTCACATAGACTGCTCCTGGTTACATGGGTTTATCCAGCTAATGTCTCTATACATAACTTGCTATCGTCTTTGTGTTTAGCTCCCTGTACCCATCGCAATATTAATCCTCATGTACCGTGAGCGGGTGTTCGCGTGCGGTTGGAATCCCAGTCGTCGCCTGTTAGATGGAGACATGCTGGCGATGAAAACATGGGGGACAACAGGACAGTTAGACGACAGCAGCCAACAGAAAGAAGACCCCACAAGTAAGACTTGAGGTTGTGTTTGAAATCAAATCATCATCTAATCCAACTCAAAATGTTACTTTGCATTTTGATTCTAATTTTGTGTCACAATGTCGTAACTTTTGCTTATCCAGTCAAATAATGAGTCACAAATCAGATGCATTGTGTTAAACCATGTATGTTTTGACAAATGTAGTAGCTCATGCAGGTATACTATGCGTACCATTTTAATAGTATGCACCGTATACATACACACAGCAATACTTACTACACAACTTTCTGTGCTGTGCATGTAAATCCATTACGTCTGTATCAACAATTGTGATGGAGTACTAAATTTGATGTTTGTACTTGGATGTCAGTAAAGAGCCAGCAAAACATGTACGACTAATGACTTGAGATTAACCGATTGTTGTAATGCATTAAAGCATACTTTCTGTGATTTTGTATTAAGTAAATTCAGTATTTAGGTTTTGCAGTACAGTTTTACACACAAATACAATGATTCATGTTTTTATTTAGTTATAATAAGGAAAATAACCGATTAATCAGACAAATAATCGTCCGATTAATCGATTATCAGAATATTTGTTATATATTACTGAGTGCCAGCCTAAGTAGGTTACAATGACTTACTAGGGCAAAACATGTACGACAAATCACTTCAGTTGAATCTTTTGCTGTAATCCTCAACTGTAAGTCGCTTTGGATAAAAGCGTCTGCTAAGTGCATAAATGTAAGATGTACATAAAGCCATAAAAGGATACTTTCTGTGATCTTCCTCCTCTATATCCCAACTCTTCATTGCTGTCTCCACAAGCCATATAGACATATTCAGCTGCTGTCTCCTTGGCAACAAGAATGGACTTCCACTGTCTTTCTTTGGGATTCATATCCTCGGGGGTCTGGTGCTCTTCTTCTCTGACGGTATAGTGGTAAGGAGGATTAGCACTTCACGGCCGTGTCGGCTCTGTAATTTAAGAGCGTTTGCTTAATTACTGTTTTTATTAATTCATGTTTTATTTAATCTCCTACCTCAGGGCTCATACACAGGCTTTGTCTATACCTATGCAGTGGCGCCCCCTATGAATCTACCTCACAAGACTGCCGGCTACTTGACGTCAGTCTTCTGGGCGGCCATTACCTTGGGCCGCCTATCTGCTATACCGCTGTCTTACCGGTGTAAGCCCTTTCGACTGCTAACCGTCAGTCAGGTACGATCTTTACCTCTTACGAACAGCCAATGAAAGAGTCAGATTTTTATTATTCCCCTAATGAAAACAATCCTAAAACCAGGGTTCCCACGGGTCCTTGAAATCCTTGAAAGTTTGTGAATCTGGGGGAAATAATTCAAGGCCCTGGGAAGTTTTTGAAAATATACATACATAGATACAGGTGCTTGAATCTATTTTATGCAAGGAGTTTTCTGGAAAAAATCCATATTATTCCCTGTGTAGTGTAGGATAATATCATAAAAATTCTAGACTTTTTAAGCACACGTGCTAAACTGTTCACTTTAAATGCTTATATCTTCTGTATGTGAATGTTGATTCATACCAAAATGCTTTTTTGCATAGTTGTGTTTGACACATGAAAACATCTCGGATTACGTACGTAACTGTTGTTCACTGAGAAGGGAACAAGACGCTGCATCTCCGTTGCCTTACTTCCTGCATCCCTGTAACGCCGTCTTCGGCAATATTTCAGATAGTGATATACTTCCTGGCTCCCGCGTCACCCTGTCTTTGTCGTTAAGCCTCACCATTGGTTGAATTTGATATACACATTCAGACGCACTTACCCCTGGAGGCGTCCCCAAAGTGTCACCGCAGTGACACAGCGTGAGTTCCTCTCGAAAGGGAACTGTAACAATGTATCTTAAAAGGTAACACAATGTAACTTGCTCTCACTTAAAATCTTTCAAATATTGCAAACTTTTGTAATATGCACATTGCAATATGCACATTTTGCAATATTACGCTCATTATATCGCTTAAAGGAACACGCCCACACTTTGGGAACGTAGCTTATTCACAGTATCCCCCAGAGTTAGATAAGTCCATACAAACCTTTATAATCTCCGTGCGTGCTGTAACTCTGTCTGACGCACCCACCGCTATAGCTTAGCACAAAGACTGGAAGTAAATGGCTCCAGCTAGCATCCTGCTACCAATAAGTGACAAAATAACAACAACATTTTCCTATTTATATGTTGTTATTTGTATAATCACACCATGTACAAATAACAAGGTGATATGAGACACAGCGATCTTTTGACCGTATACATACTGGGAACTATATTCTCAGAAGGTGAATCACTCCGCCCAAGTAGCAGTGCTTCTGGGAATATAGTTCCCAGTATGTATGCGGTCGGGGGATGGCTGTGTCTCATGTCACCTTGTTGTTTGTACATGGTGTGATTATACAAATCACAACACATAAATAGTTCGCGTTGTTTTGTCGCTTATTGGGAGCAGTGTGCTGGCTGGAGCCATTCACTTTCAGTCTTTGTGCTAAGCTAAGCTAGCGGGGGCTGCGTCAGACAGAGTTACAGCATGCACGGAGATGAGAAAGGTATGTATGGACTTATCTAACTCTGGGGGATACGATGAATAAGCTAAATCCCCAAAATGTGGGCGTGTTCCTTTAACTTGTCCCATTGATCAGACATAATGACAGAAAAGTTTAGTTTGAATGCACTCTTAAGTCGCTTTGGGAGAAAGTGTTTGCTAAATAAATAAGCGTATCTTCTTGTTTATTGGCCAAATTGAGCTTCAAAGGAGAACAGATCTAATGCAGACTGTTCAAATTTGGGCTACATTCATTGGATCAACATTGCAATTTGTTAACTTTAATATTATTTTGTGCTTACTAGAAAAACAAAGCAGTCATGTCGTATGAACACGTCATGATTCGATTGCAAGTCTTGCATTAGATAAAACTCTCCTGGACAGATTTATGTTGGTTAAACTAAAGCGGTTTATGATTTCACCATAAAGGTGTGCCAATGCACCAGGGAAACTGTAGACGGGAACAAACATCCTTGTTGTGGATCCTGCTCCATCCTGTCAATTTGCCAGATAGAGATTTATTTGTCTGGCGTAACTAAGCAGTGCCTTTTACACCAAACGTTCAACACCTCGAATACCAAATACATCACTTATCCAAATGCAAATCTTTTCTCTTTTGTTGTCCAGGTGGGTGTGATAGTCACGCTTCTCCTGCTGCTGGTTATGTCGAACAGCACCGTGTTCCTCTTCATCGGCACCTGCTGTCTCGGCCTTTTCATCAGCAGTATTTTCCCCTGCATGCTTGCGTTCACCGAAGACATCCTGGAATATAAAGGTATTATAAAGCATAGAAAGAGACTGTTTTTGCTATTGTTACTTTGTCTCATTCTGATGCCTTTGATGATTAGTGATTCAGTATTTACCCAAGTTAAACGAGAAGCAACACGCCCTTTGTTCTTTCTATTGTCGGCCTTTGATGTAACTCGAAAGTGCGGATTGATGGGTGTCAAGACTACTGCTTATGAACACAAAGGGTCAGAGCCACAGGTGTATGAAGTATCGGGAAATAAATGGCTAATTACTAAGTGCACACAGTAGCTGTAGGGGACGGTTAGGGGAGAGGGAATTTTAAAAATATCAGTAATGAATTTATGTCAGCCGGTCCAACAGGACCTGCAGGTTTGGAGTGTAAATGAACCGACTGGTTGCAGATGTAGCAGATGTTTAAATCATGCAATGTGGAAAACAAAGAAAAATGAAGATGCGTCATATAATGAACTATCTTTTTTTTAGGCTGCGCCACCACGGTTTTGGTAACCAGTGCAGGGATGGGGGAGATGTTACTTCAGGTCATCGTCGGATCGGTACGTCTGCGCGTTATATACGCATTATGACTTTAACTCACTGTAATTGTGTTGATTCGAGTCATTTTGTTGTCTCAGGTGATGCACAATCGCGGCAGCTACAGCTTCCTGTTGTCTGGAATGATTTTCGGATGCTTGGAGTTTATGTTCTTCATATTGTTGTACTTCGTCCAGCATAATTACAAAAGCTTCTCTGAAGGTTTGTATTTACACAAGTCACCCTTAAAAAATGTGTAGGCTTTTTCTGTGTTGTGAAATTCAACAGAATGGATTAAATGTGGTAAAGTGTGTTGCACGGAGCGGAGACATACTATTAACTTTGCTAACTGTATTCATTCACATTACAAAATAACAATGCATATTAAAAATGCTTTAAACATGACATAGTACTCCAAAGTCTGCTTCTTAAAGGGGTCATATTATAAAAATCTGACTTTTACATGTTTTAAGTGCTATAATTGGGTCCCCAGAGCTTCTATCAACCTAGGAAATGTGAAAAAGATCAACCCAGTAACTTAGTTTTGGTAAACCATTCTTTGCAAGCATGTGAAAAAAAGCTAATTGAAATTTGGCTCCCCTTGTAATGTCAGAGGGCAAGAGAGAAAATAATTGGAAGCACAGTTGATTTTTAATTTCAACAAACCACCATTATGGCGATCAGTGTTTGCTTATCATTAGCTCATTTGCATTTAAAGGGACACACCCAAAACCGGCACATTTTTGCTACACCTACAAAGTGGCAATTTTAAACAGTGTTTGAATTATGTCTCAGATTATGGGAGCTAAGCCCCGCCCCCCGGCCAAGCCCTCCCCGTGGGTCACCGTGATTTCACAAAGTAAGATGTGATTCTGGATCAACATTTTTTGTTGGTCCTAAATTATTGTTTTAATCAAAGAAACTCTAAATTATGCTTAACTCAAACCCTAACCATTTTTACACCTCAAATTAGTGTGAAATAATCATTTGAGAAGAATTTACTTGAATATTTATCCCTTAAACCTAAAGATTACTACACTGAAAAAATTATTCATTCAATTTACTCAGTTTTTTTAAGGTAAGTAGCTACCATTTAAACAAAAGGTTCTTTTTACTTTATTTTACTATTTTAATGATTTTTTTTTGTTTGTTTAAATGTAGCTTAAATAAGTTGATTGCAACCACTTACCTTTAAAAAATTGGTGAAGATTCTAAAATAAAGATTCTTACAGTCAACGAGGTGAGAATAATGCATAATTCCTTCAGAAAACAGCGTGAGGTGCACTTGAGAGTTGCACATTTATTTCAGACAGAAATCTTTTGGATTAGTTTATTGCAAAATTGTGACAAATGATGGAGAGTATCACTTTGTGGCAGTGCCGCATGCGAATTTTAAATTCATGTAGTATTTTAATAAAAATTGTGGTCCCTCAATGCTTATGGGGGGTCTGGGACCACCCTAGCCCCCCTCTCAATTCAAACACTGATTTTAACATGCTATAATAAATTATCGTATTTTGAGCTAAAACTTTACATACACACTCTGGGAACACAAAAGACTTATTTTATATCTTTAAAAAGTCTCATCATAGGACCCCTTTAAATACTGGCATGTTTAAATCCATTCTGCATATTTTCCCCACAATAAAAAAGTGTGGACTATATTATGTCCTAATGTTGATTAAACTAATTATTAAAAACAAAACTAATAACTTATTAAACTAATTTTAGCTAAAAATCAATTTCATCATTGAAAACCAATGCTGTTTATTTCAGTTCACTTGAGAATGTAACTTCTGCTGTTTTTTCACATAGTTTTACCCAGTAATTCCCCGAAGGAAAGTCTTGAGGAAAATGGGATCAAGACCTGCTCTGGTGCAGTGCTGAACTCGTGGGAGATCTTGGAGCAGAAAGCATCAATCGATCCACGGCAATAAAGGTCTGAGGTCATCCACAGAGAAGATTGATGAAAATATGACTGCCATAAAGGGATGAAGGACCTGTTGACATTCCCGTCGTTAAAGCAAAGATCAAATATATCTGTGGACGAACATGAAAATCAATGGCAATGTATAGAGCAACGTATTAAAGTGTTAAAAATCAGGGATCTTGAACAAAAGATTTATTTTTGTATTTAAATGTTTTTGATAAATGGAAAGTGCAATGAACGATGCTGTATTATTATATTATGATCACAGTGCTCAGTGTATGCAATGTAACTTGTATGTGCAATACAATCAAAAGAAATTATGGAATCAAAATTCAAATAGTTTTTGCTTAATTGTTAGAAACAAGTTAATTCAGTGAAATCTCATATGAAAGCACTGAAAGAATTTAAATCTTTTTGGATCAATATAAGAAAATAAATCAGGTAAATAGCTCTCACTTGTTTGTGTTTGCTGTACCTTTAAATTCTCATCCAACTAGTTGCTAATTTCTTCTCTCTTGAAACTAACATCGGCATAAAAAATTGTGGTCTGAATGGGAAAAAAAATACTTTAATGCCTTCCTTGTTTTATGTACAGCTTAAGGTCTCTCTGAAGCCCATGACCTTGGTGTACAGGTGGGCGAACGTGATCGAGTGCTGTCTCAGTGCATTTCTCGTGACCTTTGTGAAATTGTACTTAGCTGCTGCTTTTTATTTCTGGTTTCTGCAGCGTGCTAACATCACTAACACAAAATCATCATAAATGCTTTTTGCAGCTGTATTTGATGACACACAAACCAAATCATAGTTACAAGATTTTATTAAAATCTTCCCTCCCTTCTGACATCTACAGATTAGTACAGCCTACGCCAACTAACACAGATTTGTAAACATTTGAGCTGCATGAGACGGTCTGAAAAAATACATTTGCACAAAAATATTGAATAAAGCATTTGGTGTCGATCTTGTACCATAAAACACATTTCATTGTCCCTTTTTCACAATATACATTTCTTTGCTAAAAAGAAAGAAAACATCCTGTTCAAAATACAATGCAATGGACTGATTTGTGTCAACGCTTTGCAAAAGAGAAAAAAAAACATTTTCTTTTGGAGGATAAATGTTATGGGTTAAATACAAAACAAATTTGCTTGAATTTGGATACACAAAATAAACTCTTCTTATTTAAAAATAAATCATTGATCGACATCAATAAACTTCTAACTATTCAAATCGTGTTAACGTTATGCTAAGATAAAATACACAATGGAAAGTGTTTGTTCTGCACTGAAAAAAAAACTGGTTGCACATGATTAAATTAAAGGTGGTGTGTGTAAATTTTAGTGGCATCTAGTGGTGAGATTGCGAATTGCAACCAACAGTTCACCCCTCAATTTTAAAACGCATATAGTAGCTGCCACAGGACAAACATGTTGTCGTCTGAAACAACGTATGAACAAAATGCGCTTTGTAAAACAGTTTGCGTTTAGGGGCTACTGTAGAAACATGATGGCGACTTCCATGTAAGGAAACCCGCCGTGTATGGAGATAAAACGGCTCATAAAAACAATACAGTTCATTATGTAAGGTGTTTACACACCACTGATAATACATTTATGTAGATTAATTGCATTTCTGTCAAGAGATCCTCCTAAAAGTTACACAATGAACCTTTAAGTTTTCTTAAAATGATTAAATCAAGTTATCTTAAAATGAAATTAATGTTAATTTTTATCAAATTGCAGGCCCATTACGGGACATTTTTAATCAATATTCATTATTTGTGAAAAAATAGTGAGAATATTAGATACAGTAAATATCCTGAAAATGTGTTTTTTGAAATTCATTATAATATCTCTGTGGCTCACAAGTATTGGATGCATACGCTGTAAAAATTAATTGTTAATGAATTTATTAAAACTTAAATGGTTAAAGGGGACATTTCACAAGACTTTTTTTTTAAATGTCAAATCTTTGATGTCCGCAGAGTACATATGTGACGACGTAGCTCAAAATACCAAATAGATCATTTATTATAACATGTTAAAATTGTCACTTTGTAGGCGTGAGCAAAAATGGTGTGTCCCTTTAAATGCAAATGAGCTGATCTCTGCACTAAATGTCAGTGCTGTGGTTGGGTAGTGTGGATTAAGGGGCGGTATTATAATAATAAGATCCCCTTCTGACGTAACAGGGGGAGCCAAATTTCAAAGAGCTATTTTTTCACATACTTGCAGAGAATGGTTTACCAAAACTAAGTTACTGGGTTGATCATTTTCTAGGTTGATAAAAGCACTGGGGACCCAATTCTAGCACTTAAAGGTGCAGTGTGTAATTTTTAGAAGGATCTCTTGAAAGAAATGCTAAATAATATACAAAACTATATTATCAGGGGTGTATAAAGACCTTTTAAAATAAACCAGTATGTTTTTATAACCTTACAATGAGACATTTTTATCTACATACACAGAGGGTCCCCTTACATGAAAGTTGCCATTTTGTGCCGACATGTTTCTACAGAAGCCCTTAACGGACAAACTTATTTACTAAGTTGTCTCCGACGATGACATGTTTGTCCAGTGGTGGCTATCGTAGCTTCTTTATGCATTTCAAAACTGAGGGTTGGGCAGTGGACAGAACCGTTGGTTGCTATTCACAACCTCACCACTAGATGCCGCTAAAATTTACACACTGCACCTTTAAACATGGAAAAAGTCAGATTTTCATGATATGTCCCCTTTAAGTTAAATCAATTTAAAAATGACAATTAATTTCAACTTTCAGAAGTTGCTATAAATTATACAAATAAAGTAAATAAAAACTTATTCAGCTAATTCAACCTTATTTTTATAATTTATAGCAACTCCTTACTAGTCAAAAAAGTAAAAAAATTGTGAATTCAAGTTGCTCATGTAAGTGTAAGTGCAACAAGGCATTTTTTAAATTGTAGATGCCTAATCTTGTATCCTGAATTGAAAATGTGTTAAAAAAAAATGTAGCTTTACATCAGATTCTAAAAAAACAAAAAAGTGCCAGCAAAAAGAAAAAACTGTTAAAACAAAGATAAATATAAGTGCTTTAAACTGGCATCGAGTACAACAGATGTTCTTTGCGGCTACAACAGTTAAATGTGTCAAAGTAGGAACAAACCATAAAGACATCATCGCTTGCAGGCTAAATAAATCCATTTCTATCCATTACAGAGAACAAGATGAATATTCAGAGAAACAAAACAAATCTAATGACTATATAACAAATTTAAAACAAGGTTTAAAAATCATGAATATGTTTAGCGGCTTTTCCTCCGAACACAAAGCAACACTGTGGGTTGGGGAGCATTTAACTATAATAAAGAAATAAAAAAACAACAGACACGGTACAGAAACCATTATTCACAATATAAAGGCGTAAAGCAACTCATTATGCCCTGATAAAAAGGCAATCGCATTTGCAGTGCTTACAAAACAAGCAACCAAAAACAACTTGAATGTTACAGGAATGCAAAGTAAAAAAGATCAGAAAGAAAATAATACACAATGCTATTGACATCCCATTACATGTTATCGTATGTACAATAAAAAGTGTTAGATCACCTCATTAAAGGATTAGTTCACCCAAAAATAAAACTCAATCATCATTTATTTCAGTATGAAAAACAGCAGATCGGAGGTTTTGCGAAAACAATCTCTATTTGTTTATACAAGTTTACAACAAGGTCCTATACAATGACAAAAAGTGTTATTTTTAGGTGAACTATTGCTTCAATGCTGGATAAAATCTATGAATATAATCTGAAAATATTAGTACTGAAAAAGAAGAGTAAACTATTTCATATGATCCGATGGATCTCAATACAATTCTGAAGAAACGTAATCTTACCGTTCATTAACTTTAAAGGAATGCACCCGGTAATATTCTTAATTCAAAGCTTATCTTTATGGAAACTTTAGAAACTTATTTCACAGTTTGCATAACAAAACCGAAACCCAGTTACATTATGGAGCGTCTAAAGAGCTTGAAGTTGTATTTAAAAATAAAATGAAATGATGTTTTAGTTCATAGCTCCACAGAGGACACAAGATTTGTTTCAGAATAGTGAAACAAATAAAGATACTGTTGTCCGTTTTTATTTTATTGACAACAGGACTTCAAGGCACCATGTTAGCATGGGTGTAAAATAACTAAGTAAACATTTCTACTGGATTTCACACAATACCATAACACAATAAAGGCCCTTTAACGTGACTCAAACATTACCACACTTATCTATGGTTAAAACCTGTGCACCATACTGACCTCATGATCGGCCAATAAATACAAGACAATCTAGTCAGCAAAAAACAAAACTATGATCTAGTTATCGATAATGTCAAAAGAATATCATGACGATCAAAAAATATTTCATACAGTTCAAAAGTTTAGGGTCACTTATTTTAGTAAACTTGTCAAAACTATAATGTAACTTTGGGAATCATGTTGTGACTGAAGTAAATTTAAAATAAATCCAAACAATCCTATATTTTAGCATCTTTGGTGTAGTCCCCTTTTTAAAGATTTGTAGGTGATCCTATTCTTCAAAATAAGATCCCATCTCTTATCCTAGGCTCTAATTGGCTGCTTTTGCTTTATTATTTAGTCCGAAGTAATTTGTTTAAAACCCTAATTTTAAAATAAAACATGTTTTCTAATGAAAGAAATTCATATTTATTTTTGGTAAGGCTGCACGATATTTCGGACATGATAGTTATCGTGATAACAGTATATGCAATATCCATATCACAGAGAGTTGCGATAACTAAACATTTATTTCACGTGTCTATAATTTGTGTGTTGCATGCGTAGATTGTCCAAATTAGACCGATCAGAAAAGTCCTTACTAAATACCTGCCAAGTAGGTCTTATGCTCTGTACACACCAAACGCGGGGCATCGCATTACTCGCTCTAGATTACTCGCGGGATTTAACTTCGTGTCATGCAAATTTTTCGCTCGAGTTGAATATTTTCAACTTGGGCGAAAACGCGTTTGATGCGAATAGCGTGTGTTTTCGCGGCAAATGAACCGCCCATATCGCGTCATTCGCATTGCCCCATGCGAGGATGTTTCTTTGCATTGCCTTTGTATGTAATCTAGTTGTGCAAATTGTTGAACTCACTTTTGGTGTGAACCCAAAGTTATACTGTAATGCTACGTACGCACCAAACACGGGGCATCGCATTACTTGCTCTAGATTACTCGCGGGATTTAACTTTGTGTCATGCGAATTTTGCGCTCGAGTTGAATATTTTCAACTTGGGTGTAGACGCGTTTTGAGGTGAATAGCGCATGTTTTTGAGGCAAAAGCGCCACCCATATCGTGTCATTCGCATCGCCCCACGCGAGGACACATCTGATCGCGTCTTTGCATTGACTTTGTATGTAATCTACTCGCGCAAATCGCTGAACTCGCGTTTTGTGTGAACCCACAGTTATTCTGTAATGCTACGTACGCACCAAACACGGGGCATCGTGTTACTTGCTCTAGATTACTCGCGGGATTTAACTTTGTGTCATGTGAATTTTGCGCTCGAGTTGAATATTTTCAACTTGGGCGTAAACGCGTTTGAGGCGAATAGCGCATGTTTTCGTGGCAAACGCGCCGCCCATATTGTGTCATTCGCATCGCCCCGCGCGAGGACGCGTCTGATTGCGTCTTTGCATCGACTTTGTATGTAATCTACTCGCGCAAATCGCTGAACTCGCGTTTTGTGTGAACCCACAGATATTCTGTAATGCTACGTACACACCAAACGCGGGGCATCGCGTTACTTGCTCTAGATTACTCGCGGGATTTAACTTCGTGTCATGCGAATTTTTCGCTCGAGTTGAATATTTTCAACTTGGCAAAGATGCGTTTGAGGCAAATAGCACGTGTTTTCGCGGCAAATGAATCGCTCATATCGCGTCATTCGCATTGCCCCATGCGAGGACGTTTCTTTACATTGCCTTTGTATGTAATCTAGTCTTGTAAATCGTTGAACTCGCTTTTGGTGTGAACCCACAGTTATACTGTAATGCTACGTACACACCAAACACGGGGCATCGCGTTACTTGCTCTAGATTACTCGCGGGATTTAACTTTGTGTCATGTGAATTTTGCGCTCGAGTTGAATATTTTCAACTTGGGCGTAGACGCATTTGAGGCAAATAGCGCATGTTTTCGTGGCAAACGCGCCGCCCATATTGTGTCATTCACATCGCCCCGCGCGAGGACGCGTCTGATTGCGTCTTTGCATCAACTTTGTATGTAATCTACTCGCGCAAATCGCTGAACTCGCTTTTGGTGTGAACCCACAGTTATACTGTTATGCTACGTACACACCAAACACAGGGCATCGCGTTACTTGTTCTAGATTACTCGTGGGATTTAACTTTGTGTCATGCGAATTTTTCGCTCGAGTTGAATATTTTCAACTTGGCAAAGATGCGTTTGAGGCAAATAGCACGTGTTTTCGCGGCAAATGAACCGCTCATATCGCGTCATTCGCATTGCCCCATGCGAGGACGTTTCTTTGCATTGCCTTTGTATGTAATCTAGTCGTGTAAATCGTTGAACTCGCTTTTGGTGTGAACCCACAGTTATACTGTTATGCTACGTACACACCAAACACAGGGCATCGCGTTACTTGTTCTAGATTACTCGTGGGATTTAACTTTGTGTCATGTGAATTTTGCGCTCGAGTTGAATATTTTCAACTTGGGCGTGGACGCGTTTAAGGCGAATAGCGCATGTTTTCGTGGCAAACGCGCCACCCATATCGCGTCATTCACATTGCCCCTGCAAGGGTGCGTCTGATCGCGTCTTTGCATTGACTTTGTATGTTATCTACTCGCGCAAATCGCTGAACTCGCATTTGATGTGTATGCCCCATTATGCTGTGTTTACACCAGCCGCGGTAGAGGCGTCAAGTGCGAGTGATTTCAATGTTAAGTCAATGTGAAGACGCGTTGATGTGCGTCTGAAGGTCTCGCGACGCGATTCTGCCTCATTCGCCGAATGGCGCAAATTGAGCATTGCCGCGGCAAATGAACAAGTTGAATATTTTTAACTTTGGCGGAAAAACACGCCGCTTTAACCAATGAGGAACTTGCTCTAGTAGTGACGTGATTACAGAAAGCGAGCAGAGTCACAGAAGGCCCTCCCATGACTTGAATTTCATGTGCGAATGAAGCAAGTACACTCAAACCGTTCAAGCGGCAAACTAGACACGGTAGATGACGCCTAAAACGCGGCTGGTGTGAACCCACGGTTATACTATTGGCTAGACCACGTGCGCAAAGGTGAACCTCAATTAGGTTTAATTACATCAGAAGAATATGTATTACCTGTTAATTTCAGTATGATAATGACATATCTAAATTATTTAAAAAAAAATAGCTAATAAAAATAGCATTTCTCTGGGGAAATTATATATTGCATGAAATACTGTTATCGCAACACTCAACAGCAAAACAGCATATTGCATATTTTCTCAATATCGTGCAGCCCTGATATTTGGTCTACAAAGACAATTTTAAACAATTACATGATGCTTTTTTGACTGATTAGAGATTCTTTCTGAATGTAAAAACCTTCGCGTGAGTCATGTCAAAGGGACTTTAGGAAGTTGGGTCTAAAAATTCTGCACACTTGCAGGTAATCATACCTGAGACCTGTATATGAGATGCTGAATAGTTGATGAATAGTTTTTTTATACTGTATATATTTATACAAACATTTTCCTTTTTTGTTCTCATTGCACTTTATATGGTCCTACAAAGACTAACAAAACTCGTTTTCGTTTCTAGTCCTAATGTTAAAAGCACATTAGCTGCAAACAAGAGGCATTTATTATACCCCATTCCAGTTTTGCATCTAAAGTTCATGGGTTTAAAATCATGGCTTGTTGAGCAAAGACTCTCAGAGGTAGGGTTTATATTGTGCAACATTTGGGTATTGATTCTCTATATTAGTTTACGTAAAATTGTCTAACACTCCACAAAAGAACAAATCGATAGATCAGATGAGGATTGCAAGTAGTGCCCATAAAATTTGGAGACATTTTGCAATCTATGCCGAATTCAATCCCCCCGCAGAATCTGATCCTCTCTGGATCCTAAAGTGATGAAATAACTTGGCTATGCTCACACTAAAATACTAGTTTACTATTGAATTATGTGCAGTAAACCTTTCTTTAAAAAATTGTAGAGGACCCACACATTTCAAAAGTTGTACATCAGAATGATTTAAAGCATCAGGCCGGGGTTCAGTGACACAGCGCCCAGTTCCCATTCACATCCAACCGATCTCCACCAGCGCCTAATGGTGGGATGTGGCCAAACAGTTTTAAACACCGAGCTGGTAGCGATCCATTCAGTCTGAGCTCTGTACGGTCCATTAGTCTAATGGTGACAGTAAAGCAACATTTCAGGGTTTCTCACAAAAATGACATCTTTTCCAATGGCTTCCATTCTTTTAGGAAAAGGAAATGGCTTGTGTAAAAAGATGTGCATGTGCATTATTAGCATCATTTCAGCTCAGTATCTGGCAGTGTTCTGGTAATGGTAGCATGGCTTTGGGGCGTGTTCGTCAAACAGGCAGTCACCAGGTATTTGGCTTTTGAAAATGTGTCACGATCCAAGCACCAGAAAAGTTTGAGCCTCAACCTGTTAAACTAGGTATATTTTCCCAAGGTTTGTCTCTAAACGGTGAAATCATTTCCTATCACATTTCTTACAGTCATCTCTGCATTTTAATCTGAGATGAGCATTTTATTAATAAGTGCAGCATGTTGAAGTTACAAGATAACAGAGAGGTCATATCACCATTATCAAAATCACAAGGCAAAAAGGGGCGGCTTGGCTTGGGTTAGCATGGCAGGTTTGTTTGAGACCTTTCCCAAACTAAAGGCAGACGTGGGGTAAGGTGAACTTGTGATGATACGTACAAAACAATTCTTCTTTATCCATCTCATAACTGCGCTCTCTTTGTACAACAGCGATGCTCCACGAGAAACAAAGCAATAGCAAATTCAATCATACGCCTCAATCATGGTCCACTTACGGTAAAAACAAATACACGAGGAACACGCTTAGGAACAGATGTATCCATTGAGACATCATTATAATTATTTCAGAGCCAATCACTGAAGGCCGGCACATGAAAAGAGAAATGCGAGAATTACATTGCAATGGCTTCAGCACACGAGAGAAAAGTATCATGAAGGTTCAAGAGTCAAGTGGACGCTCCCGACGCTTAAAGGATCGGATTCGAACAGGAATAAGGTTAATCTGGATTTATCAATCAAGAATACGAGGCAATGATGAAGAGCGATGTCTTTCTCTTTATGTCTTCTGTGTGTCGGGTGAGATGGGGCCGGGCGTGTTGGTGCCGTCTAAACTGTGTGCCGGTATGGTGAACTGGCTGGAGCTCAGGACAGAAGGAAACTGAATGAAAAACAAAAGAGACCGATGAGCAAGCATCCTTACTAGCAGATGAAGTTGAACTGTTTGGGTGTTTCTGTAGCTCAGTTAGTGGTGCATTGCATTAGCAACACAAAAGGTCGTGGGTTTGATTCCCAGAGAAGTCGATTTAGATAAAACATCTGCAAAATGTATCGTGTAAATGTAAATGAATTATATTCAGACATCTGAATAATGTATCTGAGGTAGGGTTGCAAAGGGGTGGAAAGTTTCTGGTACATTTCCGGAAAGTTTCCATGGGAATTTGATCTGGGGAATTTTGGAAATTTATTGGGAATTTATGGTAATTATATAAACTATATCATATACAAACATAAAAAAAACATTTTGCAGACATGCAAGCAAGGTAATACAGATTTTAAAGGGACACTCCACATTTTTTTGAAAATATGCTAATTTTCCAGCTCCACTAGAGTTAAACGTTATGCTGCAAGATTTTTTTTAACTACATTTAAGTTCCCTGTAATAAGGAGTTCCCAGTTTATTCCCATTAATTTGAGTTAATTCCCATGAAAAGTTTTCAGCCTTGAAAATTCCCAGAATTTTGCAACCCTAGTCTGAGGGCAGTTTCTCAATGTTGCTGACCAACATCTTTTTGGTGTCAACAATGCATGAAAATGTCCTGCAGCAGAGCGGGAATTAAATTCAGCTCCGAATCAAGCAATCAAAAATGTGCAGAATGTTGTTTAAACAATTTTCTTATCAAATGAAATCATACCGACTCACCTGAAACAGAGTATGTGCGCCCTGTCTCCGAGCAGGGCTCAAGGGCGCGACCGGACTGAGCGTGCTCCAGAAATGGATATTTGATAGAAGTGGACTAGGGGTGAGCACGAAGGGTGTCTGAAACAAACGAGAAAATTAATTTCTCTCCAGTGTGCATTTATTAAAGCGGCTTTCCACTTCCTTGTAAGATATACGTAACCTCCATATATAAATGTTTAATTAAAAGCATCTTAATGAGACTCGATAAGAATCAATCACAGTGCACGCGTTATGTATTTTATGAGAAACTATGAATAATAGATTTAAATTAAAGTGTATTTCATCTTTCATCTAGCTCAAAGACAGCAGGAGTTGATCCTAAGGGACAGGCTATATGAGCGAGGTGATCCATCAAAGATGCATCTAGCGAAGATCACATTCATTTTATAACCAATGAACACCCCAGTATCAGCTCGAAGTATCAGAGTTTCGCTGGTTTAACTGGTGCATTACTGCCCTCTTGTGCCTAAAACTAATCAAACAACCACAACGAAATCAACTTGTCATGACTGTTTTAGTAGAGGATAAACACACTTTTTATAACCTTAGGGATAAAATGACCAAATACAATCACCACTATTTTGTTTTGCCTTAAAATCTCTTCTTTGAATTTAAGTCTATAGGATTTTACCACCTGCTGTGTGAAAATCTTGAATGTCTTTGCTTAGAAAAAGTAATAGGACACCCTCAGTTAAAAAACCTGCAGAACTTGATGTATCATCTATGCTAAAGATACAGGACTTTTATTATTAAGCACGAGTTTGTGGATATTGAACCCTTAAAGGCGCAATGTCTTTAGAAGTTTATTATTTAGTCACTTTATTTTCTTGCTTTTGTGTTTTAGTTCATGTAGCTGTTTGTATTATCAACAATATTCATCAATATTGTAATATCAATATACATTTCCATACATTCTGTGCCATGAATTGTAATACATTAAGTCTCCGTCGGACAGAGATCAGATATACCCATCATCGAGTTTGGGACTACATAAAGACGAATAAATTCAGAAAGCAAACTATATAAACAACTTTTTTCTTGGTAAAGCATCTAATTTGCCTAAACTTCAGAATTTTAGCCTGAATTTATCCCAGTTTTCCACTCCTGAGAATCTGTCTCAAATGACATACTATGCACTATGAACTTTCCATACAGCAAAAATATTTTTTTAAAATGTATACTAAATACATTTTTTAGAAGTAAAGGTTATATAAATATATTTTTAATTAAAAAAATGAAGAGTTTTGATTTTTACTAGTGATGCACCGATGTATCGGCCGCCGATATTTATCGGCCGATTTTTGATGAATTGTAATTAATTGTTTATTAATTAACTGCATAAAGAAATCCATTATATGTAAAAAAATGAGTTAATGTTGTTAATAAAATAAATGCTGAATAGCAAAAACCACCTTTAAATGTTGTCATGCTGTCTTATTATATTTGTTTTAGCTTAATTTGTGCCTCTCTTATTATGTTGGTCAGTTGAATGTTAATTAGATTCAATCCATGTTCAGTAAAAATTATTTGATGCAGAAATAAACTAGCTAATAGACCAACTGTATAGTATTGTATACAAGTGTTTAATATCGGTATCGGCCAGAAGTTGTCTGTTTAAATCGGCATCGGCCCAAACAAATCCTATCGGTGCACCCCTAATTTTTACAATATGTAATCGGACCAAATTATAGCCACAAGGCTAATTTATATCTGTTGTCCCTGGGCAGCAGTTGATGTTATAAGTCAAAAAATAAAAAGTAAAAAAAAAACAATAATAATAGCAATACAATTAAACTAAATAATTCATAAAATAAAAAATAAAAGAAACAATCTCAAATAAACACAGAGACAAGAATCAATGACTAGAAATGTTCACAATGCTGGTTTGCTTTCAACCATTTCTTAAGGCCTAATTTAAAGGTGGTGAGTGTAGCGCTTTGTCTAATACTAACAGGGATGCTATTCCACAACCCTGATGTTTTCACCGAGAAAGCGGTTTGGCCAAAGGTGGAATGCCTAAACACACTCATTCATTTCCACTGTTTTTCTGCCACCACATGTGCGCGTGACGTAACTGTGACATCGACTCGCAAAAGGTCTATGGGTCGGTAGACAGCAGAGATGGAGAAACGGCCTGTCAACATGAATAATGCATCCTTAAAACGTATAAAAAAGCTGCGGATAAACGTCTTGGTTTTTAAACACAGCCTGCATCTGCCATGACATGGAAAATGAGACACAACATTGGGTTTGACAGGAAACTACTGACAGTCACCAGTCCTAACAAACCGAAGGAAATTAACTATAGTGTCGTGCATGTGTGATTGCCGAGGTCGAGCTTACCTGCAGGAAAGCTGGTGTGAGAGAGGCTGTAGGGAGGGAGGGGCTTAGATTGAGAGGACTGAGGAGGTCAGAGCTGGTCACCACCAGCGTGGGCATCAACTCCAGGCCTTTGGGTTTTTTAGACTTTCCGCTGTTACTCTGAGATGGAGACTGAGACGTCTCGATGGTCAGTATCGTGTCCTTGGAAAATGAAGAGACATAGATATGTTAAATTTTAAACAAGCGAACAACATGCTTACAAAATATTATTCTTCACTGGCGTTACCTGTAGGTGAATCTCTGATGGCTGGGAGGAGACGGACTCTTTCTCGCTGTCAATCACCAGATCCTGGGAATCAGTCATCGGAGAAGATGAGGGGGAATGAGGAGGTGGTGAAGAAGAGATTCCCGACATTGTGGAATTCTCCGCGGAGGGCGCATCCACGAACCTACACACTACATGAGAGAAAGCCGTGTGTACGGTCTCTGCTTCTGTCCGGGTGGACAGTGGGCCTTTAAGTTCAGCAGTCGTCCTGTTTTGATTATTGGTCCCGTATTTAATGACTGTGGGTGGTTGGGGTGACTCCTGGATCGATCCTTTTTTCTCCACAAGCTTTTCTCCTGGGTTTTCGATTCTGATGGATTTGAAGAGTTGTGTTCCTGACTGCAGCGAGTTCAGCGTGAAGGACGTGTACAAGCCGGAGTGGATATAGTCATTCCGACCGGACGACTTGGATTGACCCGATGCCGCGCCGCCTCGGTCTGGTGCCGCTTTCCCGTCTTTATCCCCGGAGATGTGTGTAGGTCTGTCAAGAAGTGGCAGAGCCCCATCAGAACCTCCATCTGAACCTTCCGTTCTGGTCATAGCATCTCCATTCAATATATCAGGGTAGGACACAAAGCGGTACACAAACTTCTGCCCATTCACTTTTCTGATGATGTTCTGAAGGAAGAAAAAATGATTTTTTTCTGTAGCATAAATGATTGAGCATTGTATTAGTAGCACAAAAGAAATGGTTTTAGTTCCCAGGGAAAACAAATATTATGCTTTGTGAAAAAGTAGGGATGAACAGATAAATCGGCCAATGATGCTTGCTATGCTTCTTAATGAATTACGGTGAAATGCCGCTACATCCAAAAGCCAGAGGGCGCTCTTTTGTGCAGAAACTCAATATGGGCTGCAGAAGAAGAACCATTACACACGCATCTCCAGGAAATGGCTTAAGCATATTTTATATTGCTGTTTTTCAAACCTTTTCAGGTATTTTCATTATAATAAAGAATATGTATAATGATAATGTTTGACAAGTGTTGCTTTTTCAAATGCATGTTATAGAGAAGCATGTTATAAAAGACTTAACTCACAGTGATTTCAGATTGATAAGGACTTGATAATTAATAGCCGTAGTACATAAAAAATAGCTGTGCACGTCCCTATATCAAAGCATCTTAACATAATAATACATCAATTAAACTCATAAAGCTCATACATAAGACATTCGAATAAACCGTAAACACACAGTATACAAACCTAGCATGTGCAACTCATCTTCTTATTTCGATCAGTTTACGAAAACAAATAACAGCTAAATTAGTACAGCATGAGGATCATGACCATTCATTTTTGGGTAAACTTCAAATATGTTAATAAGTATTAGAGATGCACCGATATATCGGCAGTTTTAATGCACTGCACTTTTAGCCCAAAAGAAATTTCTTTGGCAAAAATATTTATTTAAATATATGCTAAATACATTTTGTAGAAAGTAAAGCTTAAATCTTTTTGAATTAGAAAATATATTTAGTTTTAATCTTTTCAAACCTGTTATGTTAACAGGTTTGTAACATGCAAAGTTTTTCCTCCAGTTTGACGTAAATATAAATGTTTTAAAATATATTTAAATATACAAAAATAAATACATTTTTGTAAACATATTTCAAAATATATTTTTATTTTTGTATAATTTGAAATACATTTAAAATTATATTTAAACCTATATTTTTTGCCCTATTGGAGGATTTCAAAACATAATTTGAAACGATGGTAAAAAGTTAAATTATCTGTATATATCAATAGATGTCATTCTAAGTGCACTGTAAAAAATCTTTTTGCACTTAAAATTTTAAGTTTAATCAACTTGGATTTACAAGTTATTTTAGTTACTGTAATTTTTAAAATAAAGTTGACATAACTAAAGCAAATTTAACTTGATTTATTAAGTTACAGCAATTCACCACTAAATCCTAGTTGATTAAAGAGATTTGAAAAAATGTTTACAGTGTAGTCAAATATCGGTTTCGGCACAGAAATTTGTATCGGTGCATCTTTAACAACTATACATTCAATGTAAGCATTAATTATTGACTATTTCACTCACACACAGGGTTTGATACATTAAAGGAATATTCCATTTTCTTAAAAGAAAAATCCAGATAATTTAATCACCACCATGTCATCCAAAATGTTGATGTCTTCCTTTGTTCAGTCGAGAAATTATGTTTTTTGAGGAAAACATTGCAGGATTTTTCTCATTTTAATGGACTTTAATAGACACCAACACTTAACACTTAACTCAACACGTAACAGTTTTTTCAAAGGAGTTTCAAAGGACTATAAACGATCCCAAACTAAGCATAAGGGACTTATCTAGCGAAACAATTCTCATTTTTGACAAGAAAAATAAAAAATATGGTCTTTTAAACCACAACTTTTCGTCTAGGTCCGGTCCAGCGCGACCTAATGTAAATGCTTTGTGACGTAGAGAGGTCATGTGTTACATACATAAAACGCAAATTTGCGGACCATTTTAAACAATAAACTGACACAAAGACATTAATTAGTATCATTCGACATACAACAATGTAGGAACGGTCCTCTTTCAACACACTTGTAAACACTGGGGCGGAGTTTCGCGTTCGTCCTCTGTGACCTCTTGACGTATTGCACCGGGTCAGCTGGTGCATCACGACCGGATCTAGATGAGAAGTTGTGGTTTAAAAGTGTATATTTTTTATTTTTCTTGTCAAAAATGACAATCGTTTCGCTAGATAAGACCCTTGTGCCTCGTTTGGGATCGTTTATAGTCCTTTGAACCTCCGTTAAAAAAACTGTTAGGTGTTGAGTTGAGTGTTGGGTGTTGGGGTCCATTGAAGTCCATTAAAATGAGAAAAATCCTGCAATTTTTTCCTCAAAAAACATCCACATTTTGGATGGCATGGTGGTGAGTAAATTATCTGGGTTTTTTATCTGAGAAAATTGAATATTCCTTTAAACATTTTGATTATTTAGTGGTAAAAAAAGCTGATGCATGACTCTTTCATACAATACATTTTTAAATATCTACACAAAACAAATTGATAAAAACCCCATCAATGCAGCCCCTAATATTTTTACCAGCCAAATGGTGCGTTCTCTTATCCTCTCTACTTTAACGAAACAAAATAACATGCAATTAAAGAAAATGAATCTGCCTTAAGAAACCAGAAAGAATGTGGAAAAACGATACACCTGCCTCTGGTGCCAAGAAAAAACATAAAAACATCACAAGCTTGCCAAACCTTCAAACATGCGGATATCACTGTAATAAACCTCTCCTGACTTCCCTAATGCCATTAATACAGAAACTCTGAGAGCGACTCTCTTAAAGACTTTGTGACCCTCGTGTTTTAGAAGTAGACCCCTGATTGAAATGTGTGTGTCTACAACACAAAAATACTGTAGGGGTGAGCAGGGCACAAACTAATGCGAGGATAAGTGTAACACGGTTACTTTAGATATTTCTACAGGGCCGAGCAAACTGTGCTTTTGGTCTTTTTCTCTTACTGTCAGAAGATGATCTCCTGTGAATTTGTGAAAGGTTTTGATGTGTTTTTGTTGAACAAAAAGTATTTTGGAGGAAGGAAAGTAAATGGGCCCTATTTTAACGTTCTAAGCGCATAGTCTAAAGCGCACGGTGCACAGTCTAAAAGGGCGTATCCAAATCCACTTTTGCTAATTTAACAATGAGATAATGTGTCTTGTGCGCCTAGCACACAGTCTAAAAGGATCGTTCCTATTCTCGTAATCAGTAATGGGTGTGTTTTGGGCGTAACGTGCAATAAACCAATGAGAGTCTCATCCCCTTTAAAAGCCACTTGCGCTCGCGGCATGCCGATTCCCTTAGTATATACTATATGTAGTATAGTATACAGTATATCCATGTACTCAGCATGCCAGTATGTGTGTATGCTGCCAACCAGGCTAAAAGAACAGAATTTTAGTACACACCTTGTCGTAATAGTAACGCAGAGCCCGGCTGAGCTTGTCGTAGTTCATGCTGGGTTTGTTCTTGCGGGCGCCCCATAATCTGGCCACCTCCTCGGCCTGCAAGAGTTTAAACTCTCCATCTTCATTGGTCCAGCAGATCAGCTTGTCATTACTGGGGTCCAACAGAAGCTGAAGCAGGAACTGCCACAGGGTCACCGAGCTGTCCATGGTCTCCAATGCCGAAAACGCTACTTCACAGCCCGTCCAACATGCGTCATTCTCTGGAAAATTTCTGGCGACAGCTGTAACATAAAATGATCAATATGCATTTAAATAGTGAGATTGCTGTATTTAATATTGGCAAACATTTTTGCGTGCACAAACAATAAAATCTTGTAGATTCAGACCATAAAGCATAAGCAAGGTTTTTTGCAAGATTTAATAATCATTTTTGATGGATGTAAAAGTATACACCACATCCATGAAAATGGTTATTGCTTTCATTAAAGTGAGCGACTTCAAATTAAGACTTGACGGATCAAATAACAAGTGACAATTTGAATTCATAGATGCATGCACACAAATTAAACAGCGAATGTTACTGCCTTCAGAGTAATCCAGGCATTGTGCTGAGTGCAAGCTGACTGTGTATGTAAGCAGCTTAAATTAAAACGAAATCTGCCTTGACTCATCCGATATCCAACTGGGTGTCGCAAAACACGGAGTGAAAACCCACATACAATCTGACTGAACAGAATGCACAAAAATAGAAACACAGAGGCGAGACAAAGCCCTTATTACAGACTGTAGAAGAGAAGGTCTGGGAAATTTAAACTACACATAAAGAGTGAAGATTGAAATCAACTTGGATATCATTCATAACCTCAATTTAAGTTAAAAACAATGTTGCAGGAAGATTACATTTATGCATTTGAATTTATGCATTTGGCAGACCATTTTATCCAAAGTGACTTACAGTGCATTATACAAAGTATACAATTTTTATCAGTTTTATCAGTATGTTCCCTGGTTTCGACCCCATGAACATTTGCGCCGCTAATGGAATGCTATACCACTAAGCTATAAAAGACATAAAGACGGATGTTATAAAACCTGACACCGACTTCATATAACTATCTAGTAGTGATGATAGGCCAATATATTGCAGCCGATATTTTGATTTTTTTATCGACATTGGTGAAAATTTCTCTTACTTAAATTTGATGTTTGTAATAAGGAGACGCTCAGTGTCACTCAATGTAAAGCCAAAGTCTGACAGACAGTAAAATGGCCAATCATTATTTACTTTTTAACACGACGTTATGTTGTGTCACACACTGGTTCAACACATTTATTTAATCAGTGCAGTTAGATATAAGATCCACATTAATTATGTCTTATTATGTAAATTATTTATTATGTAAATATGTTTTAAAGGGGATATTTCACAAGAATTTTTAAGATGTCAAATAAATATTTGGGGTTCCCAGAGTACGTATGTGAAGTTCTAGCTCAAAATACCATATAGATCATTTATTATATCATGGTAAAATTGCCACTTTGTAGGTGTGAGCAAAAAAATGTGCTGTTTTGGGTGTGTCCTCCTTAAGGGCTCGTTATAGTCGTGCGTAGGTCCTACGGCGTATCAGCGACGGCGTTGGTTCCACGTCGGTTTTCATTTATACTTTTGCGTCGTCGTTCGCGTCGGGAGGGGAGGGGTTCTGGTGGACCAATCACAGCGCTTGCGGTCCGCGTAGAACTGACGCGCTGTTAAAAATTTTGCGAGGTGCGCGTCAGGCTACGCAAAGCTACGCACAGGCTACGGATAGCCTACGCCGTAGCTACGGCATAGAACCTACGCACGACTATAAATCGCCCTTTACTCCTTTTAAATGCAAATGAGCTGATCGCTGCACTAAATGGCAGTGCCGTTGTTGAATAGTGCAGATTAAAGAGTGGTATTATTATAATAAAATCCCCTTCTGATATTCGAGTTCTTGGAATGGCAATACCGATAGAAACCGATAGTATTTTTGCCTTGATCGTTGCCGGTTTTTACATCGGCCGATGTCCGATAGTGTAAAAAAATAGCTTTTATCGGCAGATACCGATTATAGGCCGATACATCGGTGCAATTCTAAATATATCACGTCATCTGCTGCTGATTATTGGAATATTAATAGCAATATAAAGCATGTTTTCATTTACTATCTATAAAAGCTCATATTTGAAACTCCACATACAGCTAATGTATGTTATAATGTTATTAGCATTTTATTCACATTCAGTTCAGTATTTGAGTATGTTGTATGATATAATTTTTAAAACTACTCTCTTACTAGATTACTAACACACTTAAACGCTGTTGCATTTATCACCTAAATCATTCATTTGAAGCTTATAAACGGCTTGAACTGTTGGGTTTATAGACAAAATAATTCATGAACTGACCACACTGTCTGTTCAAATACAAAAACATGTTGCATGATGACAGTCTCTGCACACGGTTACTTGATCTAACTTTGTTAATTTACCTCCTCGGTTGGTTAATGAATTATGAAATATTATGGATGTGCCAATATATCGGCCTATAATCGGTATCGGCAGATAAAAGCATTATTTCCACACCATCGGACATATTTTAAACATAATTACATTTTGTATGCTCTGCACTTCTTGGATTTTGTGACATCATCGTTTTAAAAAAGTTAAAGGGATAGTTCACCCAAAAATTAAAAATCTGTCATCATTTTATTATCCTCATCTTCTAAACCTGTTTTTTTTTTTTATGAACACATAAGAAGATATTTTGATAAATGATGGTAAGCACACAGCTGATTGTAACCATTGACTTCCATAGTAGGAAAAACAAATACTATGGAATTAAATGGGTACCGTCAGCTGTGTACTTACCATCATTTATCAAAATACTTCCATAATACAAGGATCTAAATGCTAAAGCGATCCTAAATCCCAGTTTCTAAATTTATAACGCATCTTGTGCATTTACCATATAATGTAAAGACTAAAAATACAAATGTTACTGTATAATTCAACAGCATTCATTATAAGGTTGTTAGAAAAATGAAAATAGTCTTTTTTACCAAGACATCATCTCCTTAAACTGCATGCCCATGTCAAACTCACAGAAAATACAACATGGATTTTTAAAGTTGAATTATAATGTAAACATTATAAACATGCATTACAAACAACACTTTAATTTAGGTGTAAGCACATACATTCAATCACATTTAATAGTGCAGACGGGTCAAAGTACATTATGTGCCATTCATGTCGTCTCACAAATTCTTCTGAAATACTCAGAATGAATACATAACACAATTATTAATTCACAATAAATACAAATATAAATACACAAATAAGTCAGAAATATTAAACTATAGCAACCTGTTAGATCTTCAGTTTAGCTCATTAGCATTGAGTTCATGTCTATCAAACTCACCCGAGAGTTTTCGGTCCTGTGCAGTCTCTCCTCAAGTAATTTACACGTAATTAAAATACAAAAATACAATAAAATAAAAAAATCTTCGTTTCCTTTATGTTTACATCGTGCACAGATAGCGGGTGGTCAGCTAGCCTAGCGCGTTAGCATGCTAGCTATAAAAGTCTTCGCTAAGTTCAGATAACACAAGATCATGTAAAAATTGTGTATTTAAAGCGGTTTTCTGTTGTATTTACAGCGAAATCGACGAAATTCTGAGAGGAAGAGAAAAGACGACAGGCTAAAGTAAACGCATCATATCGTGTACTCTTATTGTGCTGCAACCACAAAACAAAACAGGAAGCAACATGAATCAAAGAGGCGCGCAACACAAGAGCACACTAACTTACGTTATAACTCAAACAATACAGACTCACAAGTTTATAAATGTGTTATATATTATATGGCTGTTAAAGACTTGATATCCTCCTGATAAAAAGTTATGAGATTGCAGCAGAGCCGGGTGCGTACAACTAAAGAGATTACATTCATCTCATGATAGACAATTTCGTACAACAAACAAAACACGACACAATATTATACAACGCAAATAATTATGTAATTGTGTTTCTTAATATGCGTGCAATATTTACATACATAATTGCATATGTACAATGGCATGCATCCAAACAAATAATTGCATAGAGATCTTTTGTCTTTTAATATGCTTCTTGTTAAATCCTATAAAATAGTGATTGTAAAAATGTTATCAGAAATGTTATGTAGCATATATTGGTTACTGTAGTTAACTCAGATTTTTAAACTACTGTATCCTTAATACTGAAAAATCCAGCTTAGACCAGCATGAGCTGGTATCTGGTTTTAGCTGGTCCTCCCAGTCTGTAAAAGCTGGTCTTCCAGCCTGACCAGCTAAGTCCAGCTTAAAAAGTGCCAAAAACACATCTAGACCAGCGTGCTACACCAGCAAAACCAGCTAATACCAAGCTTGGAGATCAGCTAAACCCAGCTCACCAGTTTATGCTGGTTTTTGTGTTTTTTTCAGTGGGGTGTATGCGTTTGATTCTCACTAAAACACAGCACTTATTACAGATGAGATAAACCTGGGCTAGAGGTACATTTTATGCTAAAACACTGATTTAGTTAGTACCCAAATTTACTTTCAGTAACCATTAACACTTATGCATTCGCCAAACAGTTTCCCAGACAGGGCTTATTTTAGTCTCAGATTAAAATGTATGTTTGACCTACTTTAATAATAAAAAAAAACTTGCACTGACATATATTAGTGCCATTGTTTTGTCTCAAGATGCACACCAGTGTTGATTTTTGTAAGGTTTGTTTGTAAAAACTACTTAAATGTCCTAACTAAGGCTTAATCTAAACCCTGTCTTGGAAACCGCCCCTAAAAAAAAATAGATTGTAAAGTTTGTAGGCAAAACTGAAAAAAAGACATCACGTGGACTTTAGTTTGACTTATTTTAGCGATAGATAGACATACCCACCCATGTTACCCAATGTGTTAATAAAATTTCATCCCTATTTCTACACCCTCAGGTTACCACCTTCATTTACTCAAGCATTTATTTATAACATTGCCTCAGTCCTTCTCATTTGCAATGTGTGTAGGAAAGACTGACAGGGTAGAAGTGTCTTAAATGTCAATCCCTGTCTTTCAAACCCTTAAAAACATGAGAGATAAATACTGGAGAAAGAAGAGCATTCCTGTCCAGCAAGTGCCCACACTTGGCCTTGATGTTTTAGTGTATATTCGTCTTTAGTGTGCCAAGCATTTTTAGGAAATGCCGTCATTTAACATTTTAAAGTCAAACTGCATGGCATCACTTGAGTATTTCGGGTCCAGTAAAAGTTGAGCAGCATCTCTGGCTTGCTGTTGAATACCACAAAAAAATCCCCCCAAAAAAGTCGGATTCTTTATAAATGGCTCCTGTTTGTAATCTTTGGACCATATCCAGCTTAAATTGTCCTGACAGGAATAGAAAAATGTATAACTTTGCAAATTCAAATGTTTTTATTGCACACTCTAAATTTTGCTGGGTTATTTTTAACCAAACGCTGGGTAAATATTGGACAGAATACATGTTGGGTCATTAAAGAAACCTATTCTGGGTTGTTTCAATACAATGCTGGGTTGTTTCGACTATTTATCCAGCGTTGGGTTAAAAATAGTTTCATCATTCAAATAATTATGGTTTTAACCCATTGCTGGGTAAAATTATGGACAAACCCAACTGCTGGGTTTAATTTAACCTTTGGTTTGATCAAATATGAAGTTTTTTGGGTTGGGTTTGTCCATATTTTCCCCACGGATTGAAAAACCCCAAAATTTTTAAGTGCATGTAAAGTTTTTGTGCACTATGATTTTTATTAATACCTTATAAACCTTGTAAGTGCATTGCATACTATTGCTTGTTTTTGTAAACTAAGAAACAAGTTTCCATTATTGTCACTGGTAATGAACAAATTGTATGTATTAACCCAGTACATACTTTTAAAAGCTGATAAAATTAATCTAAACCTTAAAGTTGACATATCACAGCTTTCCCAAAAGGTTGTTGTTTTTTCATTTTATTTTCTTATATAGGAAAATAGCATTTTCAGTTATTCAAAAATATAACCTAAATTTGACCAGTTATATGGTATGGGAGCAGCTATAGTCGGATGAGCTGGTAAATGGATTAACGTGATAAAGGAAATAATTTAATGCTTTTATTGGGATGAGGGTGAAGGCAGATAATCAAGAATGAGCCCTTGTTAAAGGAAAACAAATGCTATAATTCCCAAAACAGAAATGTCTTGAGAGCATTTTGAAACAGGGGTACATGGTAGTACTATCTGAAATACTGTAAATCAGAAAGGTGTATTATTAAAGATGATGCACCTACATGATCGTTCGGATATCTTACAACAGCTACAAACTTCAGAGTATCGATGAGTCCGAGAAACGGATCATTCGTGAAAACCTACATGAGCTAGAACAGAAATAAAATGCATAAAGTAGTTAAGACGGATGTTAAAAGGCAAGATGATGTCAAGAGCTTGACAGGATACAAGACATTGATTTCTGCGTGTTAGATGAACATGAATCTTTTCGAAAAGAAAACTCAAGTCCGGCGGATGAAAAGTAGAAGACTTCAATGACGTGACGGTTATAGGGTGTCCAAATAGCTTCATGTCGACAGGAAGCATCCAGCTGCCAGTTTTTGTGAACAGTACACCTGTTCTCAGCGATTTAGCTTATCAACCGTGACAGCACTACATAGAAAAATGCATTGACCTAATGCAAAGCACATTACATTGACATAAAGGAAACAATTTTCATTACAGATCGAAAAGAAAATTGTTTCTAGCTTATATCTGTTTTACAGTACATAAGTTCATTCATACGTGTAGTGATGTTATCCAAAGCCCCATAAACAGGCGAGACTCTGGTTTGGCATACACTCTCAACAGACTGAGAGAGATGAGGCACAAGAAAACAGGACGAGCATCTTGATGCACAAATACTTCTCAGCCGATGCAGGGATGTGATTACGCCAGACAAATTCCTGATATCTCAAAGCCACTGGGTTTGCACAGGGACTAAAAAAATAAGAGCAAGTAAAAAAATATAAACTTAAATATGGTGAGACGTCGCACACATAACTGCACGGACCTAACCTTTAATTACGTAAGCGCTATACTCTACCAGAGTACTTCAATAGTGCTATAACATCTGGGTCATATTGTTTTCATTTAATTTTATAGCTTGAGTCAAGAAAATTAAGCATATTTTCAAGACCAATTTTTGCATCAAAACGTAAATTACTATTATAGTAAATCCGTGTGCTCATTTGAGCGAGGAAAGTGAGGTTGCTTATCGCGTTAAGCTCTATTGACTTTGCTGTTCATTGCCTTCGCAATATTTCTGAAACTGCCAAAAGTCAACAAACGCTTTCATCGTCACGAATGGAACCAAATTACGACTACGATGTATATCGTACAATCTGAAAATCGACAACCATAAATAACTGGGAAAATCTTTTAGGTGGGACCCGGCAACTAAATCTTCATCGCAATACATTCAGTACATCAAATACCGCCTTGATGTACACTTACAATTACACTTAACGTTACTATTGTTGTGAGTATTACATCATACCCCTTACAATAGACTATTTACAATTTGCCAAAACCGACTTAATTTTCTTAAAGGGATGGTTCACCATAGAGAAAACTTCTGGCATCATTTACTTACCCACAAGTTGTGTATAAATTTCTTTGTTCGGCTGAACGCAAATGAAGATATTTAGAAAAATGTTAATAACCAAAAAGATCTGGGGCATCATTCATTTTCATAGTATTATGTATTTTTATTATATGAGTCAATGTTGCCCCATATTTGCTTGGTTACAAACAGTCTTCAAAATATCTTCGGCAGAACAAAGAAACTTTAAATTTTTCGGTGAATTATCCCTTTAATGCAAAACGTAATTTCTATTTTTTCTTTACGGTGAAATATGACCCACGCATTTTCTAATAGTTTTGCATGATATTTATGATATACTGACAGAGGCCATGTTTAATAATGCATATTATCATAGCCTAAAAAATAGTGCATGTAGTTATGTTCGCATTTAAAAAGAAGAAGGAAGTTTGGCTTTAGTTTAGCCAAACAAAATACTGAACTCCCCACCTGGTTAAACCTATAACGCATATATACACAAAATATACAAGACACACTTTTCCTCCAAATTGGTTATTGCGTTTTAAATCTCCTTACTTGTTTAAAAGCGATAAAAACAAATCCCATAAAATGCTGCATCTCCGCCTGAAGCTTTACAACAATAAACCGATGGAATTGTTGGTGAGCTTTACTTTAGTCCACCGAAAGCCAGAAATCTGCTTTGAGCTTAATAATCACATCCCTGAGATTCAAGTTAGCTGACTGTAGCACCAAGAAAAACAAACGCCTGGATTAACCATAAAAAACTCGGGGAAACAGACCAAAATAAAGGCGAAGGGTTACAGCTTATGAGCCTGTTTAGATATCATTGCTTGAACTAAGTAAGAGACTCCAGGCATGTGTCTGGGATCCGGCAGTCAGACGTTGGCCCTGACCAGTCTGCCAGCACGTGGACCTCGGTGCACCTTGGTGTGTTTGGACAGGTGGTCGCTCCTGGCGAACTTTTTGTCGCACATCGTGCACTCGTAAGGCTTGACTCCCGAGTGAGACCGCCGGTGGCGCGATAGCTCGTCGGAGCGAGAGAACCTTTGAAGCACATAACACAGCAGTGCATACACTTATTAACCATTGAACATCCATGACTTTAGAGCAATTTATACTTAGAAAATAATGAAAAAAATCAGCATTATTTTTTTTATGACCCAAACACTTCTCACCTCCACCCGCAATCTGGCCAGCTGCACAGGTAGGGCTTCTCACCCGTATGTCTGCGAAAATGAGCTTTAAGGTGGCTGCTCTTGGTGTACATCTTCTCGCACCCCGGGTGAGAGCACTTATGTACCCGCAGGGTTTCTGCGGTGGGCCTGGATGGTCGTGGCGTGATGGCTTTGACCAGACCCGCGCCCGTGATTCCAACCGCCCTGACCGTGATAGGCAGAGGGGCGATCTTCACATACTTTTGGTCTTGGTTGATAGCTTCGCCAACAATGGGAAGTATGGTTGCCGAGGGCACCTGCGATGAGAGAAGGGTAATGTTCTGTGCCCCTTGGACACCAAGCACCAGGTGGGCCACTCGGAGCCCACTGGCCACACCCGTTTGGGCGTCTGGTTGTGGGAGGGCGTGGCTTAGCTGGAGAGGTTGCAACTGTAGCACCAGTGGAGCACCAACGAGCACTGGAGCAGCGCTAGTTGCCGCGGCACCGAGACTTTGAACAACGGGGGTCGGCGTCGTCACGGTGGGTTTCGACTCCTCGTCGCCAGGGGAAGACGGCTGCGCGGGAGGGTCGTCCTCCTTCGCCTTCTCCTCCGGACTCGGAGGAGCATCGTTCACCAGCTCCATCTTCTCCATCAAGAATTCCTCAATGTCCTCCAGGGTTGGAGAAAAGGTGCTGGGGAGCTGAGATATAAAATCTGGCAGCTTGGACTGAGCCAAAAAGTCCTCATTGGAGTCAAAATAATTTTGCAGCAGCCCTTCATCCTCATCTTCCTCGCCCGGGCTGCAGCTGAGCCGAGCACCTGCATCTCCGGATTCGGGACTGGAGCACGAGATGGAGCTTCCACCCTCGCTGCTTCCCACCTCTATGAAGTGTAAGGCGGCCGAGGTGTGGTCCGTGAACGATTCATTAGCAGTGGCCACCGCTCCGTCACTTATGGAGACCATTTGTTGGTATGGAGATCAGAGGATGGGTGAAGGTATCGCCAGTGAGCACCACAGTTTGTAAACGCTGCAACGAAATAAGAGTAACTATTAAAAAACTTCTATATTTACTTGGATGCATTTGGCAAATCAACTTAAATTGAATTTAAAGTACACATTTTATCATTACGTGTATTTCCTGGGGTCAAACCCATGACAATTGCGTTGCACAGCTTTACCAATTGAACTACAGGAAAATGTATAAATATAAAAAACATATAACATTAGGGTTGCATAACAATTATTCGCAATTAATCGTTTGCAGAATAAAAGTTTTTGTTTACATCATATATGCGTGTGTACTGTGTATAATAATTATGTATAAATAAACACATACACATGCATATATATTTTTAAGAAATATTTACATGTTTATATATATTTTTATATTTATATATTATTTATTTATTTAATTATATAATTCATCTACCTTGTTCTTAAAATTATATATGCATGTGTGTTTACAGTCCCCACACATATGACGTAAACAAAAACTTAATTACTTAATGACGTAAATTAAAAACATAATAATTGTTATGCAGTCCTATATAAAATTATATTATTTAAATAAATATTAAATAAAAAGCATTTGTTGAACAAGGATTATTCTCCGTTTTAAATAGAAATAATTGTAGTACTGCAATTATATTTACTGTTGTACAGTAAAATGAATAAATAGATAAATACATAAAAAGCCACTAATGTAAAAAATAATGAAAAAAAAAACATTAATAAATGACAAAAAACTCATAAAGCTGCAAAATCAATAGCCAATAAGTAATATTATTTATGAAAAAAAAAACAAATTTTTTTTCATAAATCATTATATAGATATATTGGTGTGAAATGACACACTTTGGAAGATTAATCCCAAAAGATGATTAAAAAAAATTAATAAATAAACCATAATGTACTTGGACACTTTATGGCTGTCAAACTTTAGCATAGTTAATGTAAACAACATTTTATCTTGCTTCATACAGCTTAATAAAAAGTAAAATATGTTAGTTCTAAGACTATTGTGTTTGTAAATGACCCCTGGTTTAATATTTTGCTATTTAAAAAACACGTATTGTAAGTAAATCCAAATACTTTCTGTGGCCATTATTTACATCCACAACAACAATGTCCAACAATGCCATGCGTTCAGAGATTAAAGCACTGATGGCTTATGGGACAGAAAGAGGAGGGGCTGTTTAAAACAACAACATCGGAACATAAAACACCAACGCAATGCACACTTTTCTCGTTGTTAAAACGAAGATTCTGAGAGAAAATGCTCATACATACACCAAATAAACCAAACCAGACACGCACGAGGCACGAGACATGTGTTGGGGAAAAGTGCGTCAGCAGGGCAGGAAAAACACAGGCCTGCGCACACACATAATCCCAAAACAGAGAAATAAACTACAGCTTTTAACACAACACGGAAACAACATTGAACCAAACACGTGTCAGGTTCAGCAAACTGGGGTCATTTAGATCGAAACTACAGCTGTGTTTATAAACGATCTGGTTTATCGATCCATGTTAAGTTTGATATATGCGTCTCATTACCTCGAGTAAATTCGGATCGTAACGTCCGGATTGCGGATGTGCAATATAAAATGAGTCCAGAAGTCCCGTTTGAAATTATTGTAGGGAAGAACATCGTCCTTGCCACGGGTCCATGTTGGCATTTTTCACACAGGCCTGTCACATGACACGCATCGCGATGCACTCGAGGGCACGGATCCAATTCCTCGCCTCTGATTGGCTGCCTGAACGGGGGCTCGCACTGAAACGGGGCGCGTGATTGGTTGGAGGGAAAGTGTTATGAATTATTCATGAGCACAGGAAAAACAGCCAACGAAAGCAAAGCAGGGCTGGAAAGAAAATACAGACACATTTAAATACACGCATTGTTTCCATCTTTTATTTACGTCTAAATATTTATTTAAACATATTTTTTTTTGTTTAATGATTAACAACACGGAAGCCTTTATCCAACACGTTACTCATTATGACCTCTACATTACTAATTCCACCACGTCTGGTTAAGATATTTTTGCTTTTTTAAGTTATAAAAATGACGTAATAACTTATAATAATGACTCAGTATGTCACAATTATTACCCAGTATATCATAATAATAACCTAGTATCTCATAATAATGACTTTAGTGTCTTATATTAATGAGTACCTGATAATAATGACTGATTATGTCATAATAATGACTTAGTATCTGATAATGACTGAGTATCTCAAAATAATGACTTAGTATGTCACAATACTGACTTAATAGCTCATATTAATGAATCAGTATCTGATAATAATGATTTAGTATCTGATAATAATGACTAAGTATCTGATAATAATGACTTAATATCTCACAATAATGACTTAATAGCTCATAATAATGACTTACTATCTAATAATAATGACTTAATAGCTCATATTAATGAATCAGTATCTGATAATAGTGATTTAGTATCTGATAATAATGACTAAGTATCTGATAATAATGACTTAATATCTCACAATAATGACTTAATAGCTCATAATAATGACTTACTATCTAATAATAATGACTTAATAGCTCATAATAATGACTTAATAGCTCATAATAATGACTTAATAGCTCATAATAATGACTAAGTATCTCATAATAATGACTTAGTGTCTGATCATAATGACTTAGTATCTGATAATAATGACTCAGTGTCTAATAAGAATGACTTATCTGATAACAATGACTGAGTGTCTCATAATAATGACTTAATAGCTCATATTAATGAATCAGTATCTGATAATAATGACTTAGTATCTGATAATAATGACTTAGTATCTGATAATAATGACTTAGTATCTCACAATAATGACTTAGTATCTCATAATAATGACTTAGTATCTCATAATAATGATTTAGTGTCTGATCATAATGACTTAGTATCTGATAATAATGACTGAGTATCTCATAATAATGACTTAATAGCTCATATTAAAGAATCAGTATCTCAAAATAATGACTCAGTATCCCATAATAATGACCTAGTATCTGATAATAATGAGAAAGGTTTGATTTGTTATTATTATTAGATACTTAGTCGAAATAATATAATAGTATCTCATTATTTTGAGTAAATAGCTCAAAATAATGATTTAGTTTCTCATTATTATGAGATACTAAGTCAAAATAATTACTAAGTATCTTATTATTAAAGTAAGTTGAAATGTTGAGATACTAAGTCATTATTAGGAGATGGTTTCTTATTATTATGACATACTGTTTCTCATTATTATAACATATTTAGTTATTGTTATGAAATAGTTTCTCATGAATACGAGGCACTTATGACTTATGTCATTATTATTATGTAAAAAATCTAAATATGTTAACCAAACATGGTGGAAATAGGTTTCCATATTTGAGATGTTTTCAAGTATGAGTTTCATTTGTTGTGGAAAAATACAAAACATCAAGCATTTATGACTTTATTCGAAACATGAATGATTCAATGGCCATAGCAGTGGTTGTTCAAAACACTGTACCACTGAATTTGGACATCTGGTAAGAATAAGAATAGCAAAACAGCAACAGACAAATAAAAATAGTATAAAACGGACAGAATAAATGACTTGTTGTCATGTGTGTGGGTGTGAATTTGTAAGACTGTTTTACTAATGACTGTACTATAAAAACAGAGCTTTACAGAGCCACAAGATGGCAGTAGCTGAGTAAAAAAAGATCACATGACACTAATACTATTAAATGCTACAAAATTATATCTGAAAAATTCAACAAAACAACACAATATAATAAAAACTTACTTTAATAAATTACACATGGATGTACAAGTTATGCTAAAGATAACAAACAAATATGAAAATTTTTTTTTGTAGGTAAAAAATATTAAAATGTA